>NC_056726.1:178019961-178274961 GCF_019279795.1 Protopterus annectens
TAAGTGCCTTTTTCCAGAATAACCTAACAGTGCTGTCGGACTAAGTGGCTTCCTCAGAGTCATAGCGTATGTAGCAAAAACCTCAAAGAATCCATCTTAATATTATTGAATGAAGCTCATAAGCAGTTCATAGTTTTAATCCTTTTTGCTAAGCTATTATGGTTTTGTGATTGAACATATTATGATAATATCAATGATTATACCTGTGGAACTGCAGTACAGGGCTGATCAGAAGGGTAGAAATAGGTACATATAGATAGATGTTGAACAGTTGATCAAATGACCAGCTACCCTGCTGTCCAGAATAATTTTGACATTATTATTACATGAAAACAACAAATGTTGACATGTTATGCATATACTCTGGGGATTAACCAGGAGTGGAGTAAACTACACACCTGTTAATTTTATATACTAACTCCAATATCTTACAGTCATAGTAAATAGGTTCACAGGTAGGTACTAGGCTATTAGCCCTAGGGCCTATATAAGCCTAGCCAAAAACGTACCCTGGCTTTCGCCACCCAAGAAAGTTATTTTCCTGTGCCCCTGTCGAGCAGAGCCACAGAAGTGATCCCCGGGGTGAATTTCCCATTTCCCATCCAATCATCAAGATTTTTCTTGAAGAGTGTTAATGAGGAGCTCTGTTTGACATAGATAGGTAGTCTGTTCTAGAGTATGGGAAGTCTCTGGGACAGGAATCTATCCCTCCAGCATGTTCTATTTATTGTGGTGATAAGGATTAGGTCCCTAGAGCGTGTAGCTCAGAGGGATTGGGATTTCTTTAAGTGGAGCATGTCCAACAGCTCTGGGTTTGTCATAGCTTTGTATGTTAGGCAGAGATCGCCTCTGAGTAGGCGATATGCGACGGAGTAAAGATGGAGTTTTTTGAGACGGTCTGCGTAGGGCATCTGTTTGAGGCCAGTAATCCTCTTTGTGAGGTATTTCTGTGGCCTTTCCAGTTGTTGTAGATGTCTTGTCAGGTACATCCCAAAAGGGACGTTGTACTCTATAATGGGTCTAATGAGTGATGAGTAGAGGGGAACAATAACCTATTTTTTTCTGGATGAGAAACCTTTTGTGATGAGGTGAGCCACATAGAAGGATTTCCTGACCACTGTGGTGATGTGATTATCAAAGGAAAGACTACTGTCTACCTGTGTCCCAAGGTCTCTTATCACACTTTCAGCATTAAGTAGACTAACACTTATGTGGTAGTTCATGGGTACAGAGTTTTTACCAAAGTGGATGACAATACACTTTTTGGCATTGAGCTTCAGGCCATGGCTTTGACACCAGTCCCTGGGGAAAGGGAATATTCCCCTACCCAGGTATTGTTGATCTCACACACCTATGTCTCATCTCTTTGCATCGACCAAATGGTCATTTCACCTAGTGCCCAACAACACATATCTATATATATATATATATATATATATATATATATATATATATATATATATATATATATATATATATATATATATATATATATATACACACCAACCAATATGTTAAAATTGCGTTTACATGGTGTTTGGTATCACAAGTAAGTTAATCTCCCTAGAATCCTAACACTGACTGATCCTTACATCATATAGATCACAGAAGTCTTCCCTCTATCAATGCCTTGACCTATGGATGGAACCATTTCTTAAATCCTATATAAAGTAGACAGAGGATGCTATCCTAGCCCAATTAAAGACTTGTAACAGGTTTTACCATCTGCTAACTCCTAAATTCAGAAAGAATCTTCTCATCAATGCTCAGAACTGGAATATACTCTTTCAGTAATCACTTTGAGCTCTAGCCATAACAAATGGGCACTTCAGGTAGCAGTAAATACAAATATACAGATTTATAATCCTATCTTGTAAATTAAGACATCATTCTCAAGATTTTATACAAAGTAAACTGGTTGCCATTTGCAGCAAGAGCTTTCCTCTTTCTTTTAACTCTCACATTTAAGCTCCTTTATAAAGGTTACTGTTCTCTATTTCACTGCTAATGAATTAAAACATCCCAATATAGTCCAAGGTCCAAATACAATTCTCTTATATTTGCCATTGAGGCATACTTTCATGAGCATTCATAGGTTCAAAGGTTCATAGGAGGTTACTAGGCTAATGGCCTTAGGGCCTTTACAAGCCTAGCCATATTATACCTTGGTTCCCTAATTGATCTTAGTTATATGGTAATTATTTGCAGAGCAAGTGTTTTGAAAGAGAGTTAATTGGCTAGTGTTTTATATTTTGTCTGGAAAAGTAATTAATGCTACAGGGATAGTTTTGGAAAATGCTCTTTCTGTTGTTGCAATGGTATATGGAGACTATCCAGCTGCAGGATTTATTGGCTTCTTAGGTTATCTTGGGGGATTCAAGTAGTGAATTCTTTAAAGGCGGACAATATCTTTCATTAAATACCTTGTAGGTTAGAGTATTTAGGAAAAACTGTGCTCTTTCCTTGGCTGGTAAACATTTGGTTTTCTGTATGGCATTACAGTGGTATTTAATTTCTGCACAGTATCAGAAATAAAAGCAAAAAAGATATTCTAATGCACAGTATGAGAGTGTTTTAGAATAAAATAAACTTTACAATGTATAATGAAATGTAGCTGAAAAGGGAGCATGATTGTGTTATACATTAAAAAAGATGTTTCCATGCATTTTGCTGCTTAGTAGTGACCACGTGGTGGCCATCATTTCACTCTGTGCTTCAGTATGACTACTGAACTTATGGGAGGAAGATATAAGATTTTACCTTCTGACTGAAGTATAATGCACTTCAGTGTGAAGTAAAATCTTCTCATTGTGTAATACGGATCACTAACCCTCATAATTCTAAGATACTTATTGGATAAGAATTAAATCAGATCAGGCATCCTGGCTTTCAAAAAGCACTAAATTGCTCATGAAAGACGGAGTCACATCCTGAAAAAAGTGGAAGCAAGTTAAAACCATAGCTGCCCATCAATATTATAAACATCTCAGAAAACCCACTAAAAATCAAATCCAACTGATAAAAAAACGACTATAATAATGAATAGGCAACACATTATAGCCATGATTATAACCACCCCAAAGCCTTTTGGACTGCAATCAACCAACTTTTAAAACCTGGAAACATGAACATAACCTATACTTATTTCATCTAACCATACTGACATCATAGCAAGCAAAATCAACACCCACTTCATCCAAACCACTGTGTCTCTTATAAAACCCTTGGCAGAGGTAGACAAAGGTTCTTCTCCTTCCTTTTTAGATCCAAATCACTACATTCACACCAGTACCAACTTCTACTATCAAAAACTATTACTGATCTTAAAACCTACCAACCTTGCCTCTGATAACATACCATCTGAGTACTTAAAAAAGTGCCTGCTCTGGATTTAGAGTAGAGAGGTAAGTGGTAGTGCTTGGTGAAAGTGTGCACTGAGCTCCAGGCTGCTGCTTCAAAAATGTCTTTGGTTGGTACTCCGCTGAGAAAAGCTGCTGAAGTGGCTGCTGCTCTGGTAGAATGAGGCCTAATGCCCTTAGGCACTGATTTGCCATGTTGTGCATAACAGAAGCGGATGCAGCGTCCTATCCATTTTGAGATTGTCTGCTTTGTAATAGGCTTTCCTTGTGATCCTGCAGCATAGGCTACAAACAGTTGCTCAGTTTTTCTGAAGGCTTTTGTTTTGTCCAAGGAGAATCATAGCTGTCTGTGTATATCCAAAGCATGCAGAAGTCTCTCCCCTTTATTCTGGGGATTTGGGTAGAACGTAGGTAAATGAATGGTTTGGTTTAAGGCCACATTGGAGACCACTTTTGGCAAGAATGTTGGGTTTGTCCTAAGAGAAACCCTGTTCTGATGAAAAATGATGAAAGGTTCCACAGCCATTAATGCCTGTAGCTCTGAGACTCTTCTTGCCGAATGTTATTGCTAGGAGCAGAGCAGTTTTCCATGATAAGAATTTTAGATCAGCTGTGCTGGCTGGTTCAAAAGGAGGCAGTGTGAGGTTTTCTAAAACAAAATTGAGATCCCAAGTTGGTACTGGTGTTCTCCTTGGGGGTCTTATATTTTTTGCCCCTCTGAGGTACTGTCGTAGTAGAGGATGTGAAAAAACAGGAGGTTCCATATTGTAATGAGCTGAAATGGCAGAGACATGGATTTTAATAGATGAGAAAGATAGGCCTTTGTCCAGCATCTCAGTTAGGTATAGTAAAATCTGAGGTATATTAGGGACAAGTGGTTCCAGCCCTTGTGCCTGGTTCCAAGCACAGAATCTCTTCCTTTCTGCATAGGATTTGCTAGTGCTGGACCTCCTGGCTTCTAAAATGACATCCATAACAGCTTTAGAGAGAGAGCTGCAGTCTGAGTGGCTACATTATCTGCCATGCTGCCAGGTTTAAGGTTCTGAGTTGACTGTGCAGAATCTGATTGTTTTGTTGTGTCAGAAGATGAGGAATTTGAGGTAGAAGCCAAGCTGGGCCTTGAGACAAGCTCTTTAGAATTGGGTACCCATGCTGGCGTGGCCAGTCTGGGGCAATCAGGATCATTTTTGGCCTTTCTTGTCTGACTTTTAGGAGCACCTTGGTAAGAAGAGGCATCAAAGGGAAGGCATAGACTGTCAGGCCTTTCCAGCTGAATGATAGAGCATCCACTTTCCATGCTTGAGAGTGATAAGTTCTTGTGCAGAATTTCTTTATTTGGTAATTGTGAGAGGAGGCAAAAAGATCTATGTCTGGACATCCCCATTTCCTCGTTATCATGCTGAACACTTGTGGATTTAGCTTCCATTCATGAGGATCCATGAGATTTCTGCTTAGTTCATCTGCCAGTGTATTTTTTGTTCCTGGCAGGAATTGTGCCTGCAGATGTACTTGATAGGTCAGTGCTGTGTTCCACAAAGTCATGGCTTGCCTGCATAGGGGGTAGGAATGTGTGCCCCCTTGCTTGTTTATGTACCACATAACTGTGGTATTGTCCATCTTTATTAATAGTTGTCCTGGATGTAGTAGGTCCTTGAAAGCTGTCAGGGCATTCTGTACAGCTAGCATCTCTTTTTGATTGATGTGAAGATACATTTGTTTCTTGGGCCACGTGCCCTGAATACATTTTCCTGCCATATGTGCCCCCGAGGCATAATCTGATGCATCCGTTGTTATTGTCTGCCTGGCTGTGGGTAAGGTGAAAGGCTGTCCCTTGTTGTGGTGACAGGCCGCCATCGAAAATCCTGTTGTAGGCAGGGAATTAAAGTTATGATTGTCTCCAGGCTGTGACAATGCTGAGTCCAAACACTTTTTAGATACCATTGTAGTTTCCTCATATGCAGTTTTGCATATGGAATTAGTAGATTGCAAGATGCCATGAATCCCAGGGCCTGCAGAATTTTTCTTGCAGGGAGCTGGGTCTTTGTTGCCATCATTTGAAAATAATGATTCAGTTGCCTTTGTTTGTCTGGCATGAGATAAGCCATCTGGGAAGTTGTATTTAAGCTTGCACCAGGAATATTATCTCTTGAGAGGGCACTAGTTTTGATTTCTTTTCATTTACTGTGTACCCTAGGCAAATTAGTAATCTTTTTACACATGCTTTAGAAGAATGTCCTTGCTCTCTGCTTGAATAAGGCAGTCGTCCAAGTAGGGATATATTTGAATTCCTTTTTGTCTGCAAAATGCAATTACTGGTGCCAGGCATTTTGTGAAGACCCTGGGCGCAGTAGATAAGCCAAAGGGCAGTGCAGAGAATTGGTAATGCATTGAGCCTGCTATGAATCTGAGGTATCTTCTGCAAGATTGTCTGATTGGCACATGTAGGTATGCCTTCTTGAGGTCCAAAGTAACTAACCAAGCCTTCTTGCCCATCATGGGCAGAAGTTGCTGTAGTGTTAACATTTTGAATTTTGGAATATCCAGGAAAGTATTTAGGATTGACAGGTCCGGTATTGGTCTCCAGGCTTTGTCCTTTCTGGGTACTAAGAAAAGTCTTGAGTAAAATCCTTGTCCCTGTAATTGCTGTGGAACTCTTTGAATAGCTCCCATGTCCATAAGAGCAGCAATCTGTTTTTGCGCCTCTGCCCATTGGTTTTGTGGCAGGTCTTTTGATTTTGGAAGCGTGTGGAAGTGGAATCTGTAACCCTGAGAAACAATATTTAGCACCCATTGGTCCTGGGTGATCATGTTCCAATTTTTTGAGAAAAGTGCTAGTTTTCCCCCTAGGGGTGCTGCCAAAAGGTAAGTGCCTGGCATTTGTAGAGGGAAGTCATTGGGACTGTTTCCTAAAAAGTTGTGATTTGTCTTCCCCTCCTTTGGGGGCTGAAGCACCCCATTGTTTAAGTCCGTAGGAGCCTTGGGGCTGAGATCTGCCTCTTGGGAGTCTGTATCTGCCTCTTTGTGGCCTGTCTGATACTGGAAAGGACCAATTTTTTGAAGGCCAGTTTCTGCTAAATCTAGGTGGTTGAACCTGTAAGAAATCTTTCACTGTCTGCATTGATTTTGCTTTATCCTCCATTTTCTTTAACACCTCTTCTGCCTTAACACCAAACAAAGTATCATGCTGTAGTGGAGCATCCAATAATTTTACTTTAACATGGTCAGGTAAACTTTGTTCTTTCAGCCAAGCATGCCTTCGAATAACAGAGCCTGTAACTGCGGCTCTACAAGAAGTCTGAAGCTAACTGCCCTTGAGAGCCCATTTTGCCTAGCCAATTATCCCTTGTGAGACTCAAACCCTGCACTTTTGTTTTGTAGGCAAACACCTTAACCCACCACCCACCCTCCTAACAAAACTAATGAATCAAAACCACATTGCAGAGTATGCTTTCCCACTTGTTCAACTGCATGCAATAAATCCTGCATTTCCTTACTGTCGGGACTTTCTGAATTTGAAACCATTTTCTGTCGTAACAATAACATGAGGTACTGTTTATATTTAAGCATGTGGAACTGGCAGTTTAAAGCCCTTATAGCTAAAGTAGCAGAAATGTAAATATTTTTCCCCCATCTGTCCAGAGCTCTGGAATCCCTATCCGAGGGGACAGGATTTTTAGCAGTGGAAGCCTTAACCCCTTTAGGACCCTGAAAAATTGTTTCTGGGTCTGCAGCGGGGTTTTTGTAAAGAAATTTATGAGAGTCAGGGACCCTGTAGTACCTGTCTGGCTTGACTGGTGCAGGGGGTAAAGAATCAGGAGACAGACTGGATTCAGAAAAAACATCATCAACAATATCAAGCACAGGGGGGATAGCCAAGGGCCTGTGTTGAGGCAATAAAAGGAAGTCTTTGAGCCAGACCTCCCAACCAAACCGAATTACTCGGTATTTACCGAGTTTTGGGGTCCAAATGAAGGGGTGCCACGATTCCCGACTGGCACCCCTTCATTTCCGATTTTTTTGCTTTATTTTTTTTTTTTTTAAATCGCACTGTTGGAGCTGACGTCATCACGTGCGTGATGATGTCAGTGCTGTCAGGGCTACCAGTCAGTCAGAATTGAGCTCAAGAGCTCACGATGTATGCAAGCCATCCCTTGTCTGAATTATTTAAAATTTGAAAAGGACTTACTTGGAAATGACATTTTGCGGAGCTCCAAAAAGTCTCTAGCTTTGCCTGGTTATTTTCGTTGATGATGGATCATTTCGATGACTTGGGAAAAGCCCACCTTATAAATGGCAAGAAAGCCAGAACATACACACTGCACCTCAAAAGGTAAGAAATTAAAATTTTATTATATCTACGGCACAATTAGAACTATTACTGTTCACATTGCAGTGGATTTCTGGTGAAGTTGTTAGAGGGTCAAAACAGGTCCAGCTTGGGGAACTGTCCAGGTGTGAAATGTAGGTTTAAATTTCAAATCGGTGGCCCGCTGTGCTAAGTGGTGCATCCGTGTGACGGCCAGCTAGCTTCTTCGTCCAAAAACGAACATGCCTCACCCTGACAGTAACTTGTGAACGAAATGCATCTTGAGCACTGAGCTGCTGCAAAACTGAATCTTATTGCTGCTTTAGCCTTTGTTTGATAACTTTCTTGAACTGACAAAATACGCGACAATTTATCAAACATGAAAAAGGAAGCAACAAACACAATAGAATAAAGAGCAGCTGGGTGCATACTACAGGGCATCACTAATATAACTGTGGAATGTATAAAGTAGACTAACACAAATAATCTTTTAGAACCATAATGTGTGATATACACAATCTGATGATTGTTGAGAGGTAGGGAAAGTGATGGCGTTTCTCCTCCCTCATATAACTTCCCCCCTCAAATAACTATTAACTCCAAGGTCACAGCACTTAAGTTATGACAATTCATTCCTCCGAATTTCTTTGTTCAAGAATCCTGGACAGAACCTATAAAAGCCCCATAGTAGGTCTTTTTTTAATATTACTGGAATTCTATTAAAACATAATAGGACAACAGGTTTTGCATCAACAAGTAATTTTAGAACAATGAACTGCTAATGTCTGGCATTGTTGACTGAGTGGAAATCTTAGTGATTTCCTAGAAAATGAAACATTTTATGTGGGACAGGGTTGTGGGACAGGGTAAAATGTGAAAACTCAGGGGCGGTTGACAGTTATGTGAGATGGGTTGCAGTGTGTGTGTGTGTGTGTGTGTGTGTGTGTGTGTGTGTGTGTGTGTGTGTGTGTGTGTGTGTCAGTCCCTATTTACTGAACCTAACACAATCAGCGATTGGGAGTTTTATTATTCACCTATTATTTGTCAGACATATAAATCCAGCAGTAAATATGCACACTAGTTCCGTATTTTTATTAAGCCTGACTATTTTGACAAAGTTTTGCACTCCAACTAGAGGGTCCAATCTCCCTGAACTTGTTGTTACAAATACAGCCAGTGTCTGCTGTTTGCCACATATTACTTATTAATGCAAAACAGCGATTCTAAAATGAAAAGAAACCATTCCCCCTTTCAGTGCACTTTAGAAATATTCTTTTTATTATTAATTAATTCTACTTCCAAAATTATTATCCTAATGTGTTTAAGACAAAATGGGTTGGCATCTGACATAGATGTTCTTAGTTCAGCATGTTTTTTCACTTACTTCCCTTTAATAGACCATGAACAGGCAGTTTATGTTTTGTTTCTATGCAAGCTAAACACAACTCATGTTACTGATCACACTGTCAAATTCTAGACATTTGATGACAGGTTACTGGGAAGTGCAGATCCTATGATCTACAGTGAAAGTTCTCTTTTGAGGTAATAGACTGGATATATCTTTAGGCAGTAGTTATAATATTCACCATTGCGCAAGACAATGACTTTTTTAAAGCTATTAGAGTGTGGGTTGCATTTAGGTGACACAAGATGAAATACATTTTCCTGGACTTTATTTCGTTTGTACAAATTACAGACAAATATCAGGCATAGGGTTAAAAAAGCCATTGGTGGAAGGCAATATGGCAGACTATCTGAAAGCAAAGGGATAGCACATCATTACTAAATGATCTTTACTTTGGCTTGTAAGAAAGATGAGTACATGTGTAGGAAAGTCAAAATACACTATTGTGTCCATTATTTCTTCCTTCACCAATACCAGATACAAGGGGTGTACACAAAAAGTGGTGGTCTCTATAGGGTATGCAGTTTGTGAATGCAAAGGAACATTATGTTATCATTGAACAATCATAAGTATGGTTTGAGAGCAATAAAATAGATAACACATTGCTGTGGGCATTATTCATTTCATTTCATCACAGACAAGCATTTAGTTGTACAGATAAAGTGGTTATCTTTGAGGCTGCAGAGGTAGGTTGTATGTGAAAGCAAGAGACATTAGAATTATTTGATTTCTATTAAACCAACATCAATGTAACATTTTTGAGAGGGTGGCTGTGAACATATTTTAGAGCAAGAAGGAAAATGCATTACTGCAATTATTTCTTTCACTTTTATCAAAGTCAAAAATTAGAGCTGCACATAGAGAGTAGCAACATATGTGGAGAAGACCGATTGTGTGTGTGTACAAATGCACAAATATACATAAATATTTCTGTATTGTACTGATATTCATTTGAGAGTATAGTGTGTTCATATAATGTGTTTGTGTTCACACTATAGTCTCAAACAAATATCAGTACAATACAGAAATATTTATGTATTTGCTTTTTCACTTGATGCCTTGATATTGCAGCTGAGTAGATGTTAGAGCAAGTGGCTTTACTTGTGGAAACTAAGCAACCTTGAGAAGGTTACTGATGTGGTTGTTGGGGAGTGTTTGAAGTCTTGTGCAGTGGAATGAAACTTTGGACTGTTATTAAGCTATTTATTTGTACTCAAGAATTTGATTCTACTGTGTGGCTCTGAGTGGGTTGCTTAGTTGGACAATGCTGTGAGGCTTTTGGGGGCTAGAATAGTATCCTCTGTGGTCTCTTCGACTGCATATCAGATTTTTTTGTATTAAGAGTTGAGAGCTATATTGAAAAGTATGAACACAATTTATATTCCCCCATTATTGGCTTTGTTGTTTATCCAGGTTTTTTGTGCTAAGAGGTTGAGAGGGCTATAGTGAGAAGTGAGAACTGAATTCACTAAATGATAGCCATTAAGTTTCAGTCTTCCTATTTTTCAAGCTGCTGATTTAACACACTGGTATGTTGCACTGACTGTAGTATACAGGATTCTGGTTTCAAGACTTGTCAGTAACATGTATGGTGATAGCACAAAATTGTATTCTAGCAACTTTCCAAAATTATACAAGCAATGTTTAAAATGTGTCCCTGGTTTTTGACCCTTTGCCCCCCACCACCAAAAAAACTTTATTTGAAAATAAGTGCAAGAAGCTGTGCAAGATGCCTATGGCTTACACTACTGTTCTGTTTATAGTTTGGGTGTGGAAGTAGACTTTTATGATAGAAATGTTCTGAATTGGGCAGTTTTGTAATTACTGGTTCATGCATTTTTTTCATTGCCTACAGTACAGCCTACTGGAAAAATGTTCATTCAAACAAGAAATTTAAAATGCACTAACAAGTGTGCTGTATTATACAAGGAATATAACTTAGTCAGGAAGGTGTATCAAAGAAAAGAACACATGTATGTTTCCTGTTTTGTGTGCAATGGACCAATGATTTGAAAACAGCCCAAAGGTAATCTTTATCCACCACTGGCCAGATGCATTTTTTTTTGTATGTGGTGTGGGTTTCAATGCTGTTTCACTGAAAGTGAGTTTCAAGGGCAGAGAAGTTTTAATGTCAAGTCTCTTTTCATTGTGAGACAGTATTGCTTTGTTTATCAGATGTCTGTCAGTGTTTATGCATTGACGTACTGCAAAATGTAAAAATCAAATCCAAATAATCATTGATTGTAGAAGTAAAGCAGTATGCACACAATAGTGTTTTTGGTAAATGGGGCGAAATAGCCAGGTAATAGGACATTGGAATCTGGTGCTATATTTTGCTTGTTCTTCAGTTTGCGTTTGAAAGCTGGTATCCCAAAATTCCATCGGAGTGGGTGGGGTGACATAATTATGTATGCAAATTAGATGTTAATCAGCATACAGATTTGTACCTATTTTTCATGGGCCTTGTCCAGATTTTTGATGTTTCCAGGTTGAGAGGTATGCTTTGAGCCTTTTCTTGGATTCTGAATAATCCTGGCTCTCCCAATGGAAATGCTCCCTCATGGTGTGCAGGGTTTCCCCAAAAGAATAATCCTCAGGCGGAGAGGCTGAAGGTATAGACTCTTCTGCATCACAGTCCTCATAGGGAGGGAGAGAATATCCCTGATCAGAAGAGGAATCAGTGGAAATGGAAACCTGGTCAGAGGAATCATAGTTAGTGTCTTGCCTAGGCCTTTTGTCAGGAGGGTGATGGGAACCCCTGATTAAAGTAATTAGGTTTTCGGCCATTTTAAGCAGAGATTATAAGACTTTTTTCTATTCTGTTTTAAATAAAGCTGTCTCAATTCTTTCTCAACAACATTCATAAACACAGTTAAAATAGGACATGGTTGAGGTATAAATGTACTTAATTTTTTACAAATAGGTGTCCAAGTTGTTGTTTCCTTAAAAATCAACTTCAATGTCACATTTCTTACAAACAATTTTACATCCGTAATTGCTTGCACTATATTGTCCTGCGCATAGGGTATAAATTTCATGCCTTTACTCAATAATTCTATCTGATCATCACTCCATGTCAATACTGAAAGATTAACAGTACCTTTTAATATATATAAAAAAGAAGCAAATGCAAATAGATATATAAGAAGAAATAGTATGCATGCTCCACATACTTTTAAAGGTGTATTGAAAGCACAGTTAATAAGGGCTAGCAAGCTCAATACAGAAGAGAATAATTTTATATTCCAAGTGACAGAAATGATACAAGAATTTGAAAGGAATGGTTATTCTGCTGAATATGTAGGTGCCATAAATAATTAAGTAAAAATAAGAAGTATGAATAAATATAAGCCAATTTCTGGAAGAGAAATAATACAACAAACACAAATTTACTACTTTTAATGCTAACACCAGAGATGTATGTAACATAATAGAAAAAAAATAGTCTCATATTGATGGCTATGCCAAAAATTAAAAATCTAGTAGGATTGAGGTCTAGCTTTTCATATAGGAACTTGGAGATATTGAAGCAAAAACTGTGCTAAAAGGACTTTAAAGAAAAAAAAGAGTAATATACCAATATAGGAATGCAACATTAAAATGTTACAATTGTAGCTGTTGTGATGATATTTATGATTTAACAGATCATTTTGAACATACAGTTACTAAAGAAAAATATGAGTTTAAATGTTCAGCAAATTGTAATACAACTCAATTAGTATATCTTACAACATGCACAATGTGTACATCATTCTATGTTGGTAAGACAACTAGGAAGTTAAAAGAACGCATAATAGAACATAAGTCCGAAATTAGAAGAAAAGTGGTGACAAATGCATTAAGTAAACATATTATAGAAAACAACAGTACACTTATTTTTAAATTTAGAGGTATAGGTCTAGTAAATATGGGTAATAGAGGTGGAGATATGAATAACATCTTAGAGCTGAAAGAATATGAATGGATTATCAGACTACAAGCAGATGTGTTACCAGGTCTGAATAATACTGTCAGTATAAAACCTGTATTGATTAAAAGGCAGAGAGAGAATGTTTAAGAAATGCTATTTATTTTTAGTTTTATGTTTTAGGGAAATAAACATAGTTTATTGTTATAAGTTCTTTATATTTAAAAAGACACATTTTTAAAATGAATGTTTTAAATGTGATTTTGAACGTAGTTATGAAAGTTATTGTGAATGTAGTAATTTAAATATTTAATTGCTAATTAGTGATGTTAGGCTGGCTGAATCGTGATATTATTAGCTCCCTATTTAAATGGTGATGAGATTTATTATTTTTATGTACTGCTGAAGGGTGGTTAACCCGAAAGCTTTACATTAAATTTTTGGCATTTTAAGTGTTTTCGTTGGACTTGTTTGTGCAGTATCACCAGTAGTTTAACTTTTAGAACCCACACTGAACCAGAAGCCATTGCCAAACTTTCGGTGGCAAGTTCAGCTCAAATTCCCCCTCAACTCCCACCCCACTAATAGTCCAAAGAAAATACCACATACCACAGTCCCCCAACTATTACTAGAGAACAGCTCATCAATGCACTTTCCAAAGTAAAGGCGGTACATAAATGGGCCCCAATATCATCTCAGGATGTTTAATAAATAGCATGAAGCATGATCTCTCTGATCCACTTGAATCACTTTTCATCTGGAGCCTCCAGTCAGGTTTTGTGCCCAAGGAATGGAGATGGCTACAGTCATTCCCCTGCACAAAGGAGGTCCAGCCACTGATCCAGGTAACTACAGGCCCATAACTCTCCCCAGCCTTATATTTAAGGCCATGAAAAGAATCATTATAGACATGATAAATGAGGACATAGGTAACCTGCAAATGCTGGACTCATCACAGTTCAGCTTTGTCAAAGGAAGGTCGTGACATTTAAATCAGGTGGACTTTATGAGGGGGTCTCCAAAGCACTGGATGAAGGTAAGACTGTACACACAGCTTACCTTGACCTTGACAAGGCTTTTGATACATTACTTCACTCAGGCATTATAGACAATATAACTAATTTAGGTATAAACCCTTTTATCACTCACTAAATAGTCTCACTGATAGGACTCAGGAGGTCAAAATAGGTGAGGCCACCTCCACCAAGAGGCCAGTCACTAGCTGAGACTCCCAGGGTTCAGTACTGAGCCCACTCCTTTTCGGCATCTATTTCTCTGCAATGAAAGCAAATGCTGAAGGTTTATGGCTAAGTTTGCAGATGATTGCAAGCTGTGGGGTTATCACTGACTTCCCTACAGATACTAGCATTCTTCAAGAAGGTCTCTCTCTGACTAACAAATGGTTCCTTATAAGTCATACGCAACCCCCTCACTTATGAATCTCCTACATATTCACAAGTCAAAGAGTACCGAAATACAAGGTCTAGGGACTTGAATTTTATCTGTGACTAAAACAGAAGGCTGGAGAGACAAATATGTGTCCCAGAGACTGCCTCTGCTATGGAACAGGCTTCCCATCCATGTGAAGTTGCGTTTATCTATTACCCAGTTTAAAAGCAACCTAGACCAGTGGATGAAGAATAGAAAATTTACACCAGGCCTGACACATCCATTATGGACAGAGGTAGCTTATAAATGCCTGGCCCTCAATGTCCTATTTGGGCACAGGACATCATTATTCTTTTGTGAAAACTTTGCTAGGCTTAGAAAGCCCCCTCCCCATGGGTCATTAGCCTAGTAACAAACTATGAATCTATAATCTATAAATCTATGTAAAGTGGCCATTATCTGCTTTCAGAGTCTACATTCTCTGCTAATGTGGTTAGAAACTAACAAATTATCTTAGTGTGTCATAGGATGTGGCGCATTACATGCATGTTGCCTTATAAATAAAGGTAACTTCCAAGACATGATGTTTGGGATTATAACTGTTTCAGTTTTTGTTAACATCATGTGGAAAGCCATAGGCAAGATCAATATTCCATAGCATGAAGAAGAGTCAGCTGCTATATTTAGACATGTATTGAAATTATATATAATAGCAGCACCAAGCAGATGCTTTCATGCCTGAGGGCAGGTTGACTAGCCAAGGCCTCTTAAGTATTTATTTGATGAAAATATAGAATCCTTATGGGCAGTACATGGTGTACTACCACCACAGTTAATATTCTGAGTAATAATTTATTGGGAGTAGTTTTATATCCAAAGCCTTCTTTCATAGACTGTACACCAATTTTACCATTTTTAAGGTATATGCAAAACTGAAGCTATTGTAAAAAATTAGAGTACCAAATTCAAACTAGCTCAATAATAATTTTTTTCTCTGTCCTCTTTATGGGATGCCATCATTATCTCAAGAAGTTATTTTCTTTGTCCCCTTTATCGGATGCTATCATAACAGCCAATTTAGGCAAAGCTGGCCAGAGATTTCAAGCATTTTGAGTAATCCATTCTGAAAAAATTATATGGAGCTCTCTGCTTACTGCTTGGTGTGATGGATCTGCAGTGTTCTTAAGACACTCAGTCTTGCTGGCTGGAATCAAAGTCTGGTTATAATTGCATTCACAGTCTGTCGCATACAGAAACTTGCAGAATATACACTGATGAGAGAATCTACTTTGCAGCACTTGTCTTTAAGAGCAGTAACCAATAACTTTTATAATAAATAAAACTGGACAAATGTTGCAGCTTAAAAGTACTGTTCCAACTTTACTTCTCATATAGTACAGATGATGTGAGAGATATAACATTTACCTTGGGACATGTGCCCCTACCAAACCTCTACCATAGCTGGATTTATACAGCTCTTTATATACACTTTTTAGTCATGCATAAACATATTTTGGAGAATTGCTTATCCTGTAGAAACAATACTAAACTTCCTTGTTTAACAATGTCTTGTAAGAGACCAGCTTTTCTGACAGTGTGAATATCCTGTAACAGTGTCCTGATGTCCATGTAGAAAAACATATTTTTGAGGAAACACATTGTCCTGTATTCTATTTGAATCTGTGTATAGAAACATATGTTCTTATGTCAATGCTGATAAGCATATCCTGTTTTTTATGAAGAAAAACATATTTTTGAGAAAACACATAGTCAGAGATCAGCTTTTCTGACAGTGTGAACATCCTGTATTTTATTTGGATCTTTGTATAAAAAACATCTGTTATCCTGTTTTTCCATGCAGAATAACATGTCATTGTTCTTTAAAAGCAGATTTTGCATTTTTGTTCTTGCATACATCCTGTTTTGAGTCTGTAAGGGAAAAATGTCCATTCTTTAAAAGCAGATTTTGTATTTTTGCTCTTGCATACATCCTGTTTTGAGTCTGTAAGGGAAGAATGTCCATTCAGCAGATTCCTTTTCCAAGCCATGGTCATTTAGTATGACTGCTGATCACATATTACTTAAACTTTGTTTCTGCATTTAAGCAAGCCTTTTCTTTCAGCATATTTACAATATAATTAATTTCAGATTTATATTCATAAAATCTAACAATTCCCTCTGTTTTAAACATACTCAAAACATTTTATATAGAAAACACAAGAAACAAACCTTTAGTTTGATACAACAAATCAAAATGCAATTTTACATAGTTAATACAATGATATTAAAGTATTACTACCAAAACTGAATGTATTTAAAACTTTTTCTTTTGCAGACCATTCTGTGAAAATATTTTATCAGTTATAAGCTGTGTCTGCTTTAGTTTAACTTGATCAATTTATTCTTTTGCAATCACAGAATTTAATTTATGACTTAGAACTGTTTCATTAACTCTTTGCAGCTGTTAAATTAACTATAAGAGACAATAACTATGTGCTACTGAAAGCATTTATACACTACTGAAAACACACAATTTCAATGTCATTTTAACCATAACATTGTGGTCATGTCTTTGAACTGCCCATTAACATCTTGGTAAAGTACTGAACTGGGCTTAGATAATAAATATTTGAAAGCAGTTATTTTACTGGGGTAAAACCAATGATATTACAACTTGACAAATTACTTTTGAACTTATTACAATGTATCCTGATCAGTATGTATTTACACAGACTGTTTGCTATTTATGCATTTCAATTTACTAGGTATACTGGACCCACTTTTTTAAAACATGTTTTTTCACACATATTTATTACTAGACATTCATTTAATTTGTACTGAATTCTTCTGCATTTGTACATACAATGACTATAAAGTACATTTAGTCTAATCTTACAAATTTAATAACATTAATATTAAGCAAAATCTTGGAAAATGTTTGTCTCTTTAGAAATATCTAGTGGAACTGGCACCAAATGCATATGTCATGTTATTTTAAACTACATACTCAGCAATTAGAAACATTGATGCTTTTTTATACCAACATTGTTTTGCCAAAAACATATTGAAATAGTGACCATTCTTATTCATTTTTTTTACATATCTTTACTCTCTTTTGTATAGCTGTAATCAATTTTAAGCCATCTCTTGTTTTTTAAACCATCTCTTGTATAGCTTTACAGTTTAACAGGTTGTAAATACAATTTAATACTAAACAATACAATAATAACCATTATGATAGCTATTAACAACTTGTAAAATATCTTATCCTGTCAGGTTTAATCCAGTTTACCAGTATTTCTAATACACTAATACCTGTTTTTCCCTCTACCTAAAAGAGTATTGTCAAGAATGAATGAGATATTTTTTTTTCCTGTAGCTTTATTTTAGACCCTTGTTATTTATTTTTTTTCAGTAGCTTTATTTCAGACCCTTGTGCAGTGCTGCTTATACAGTCAGTGTAAAACTGAGAAAGTGCCCCTCCCCCTGTAGTACTTCAGCACTGTTTTCCTGCCCTATGATGTAAGAATAGAATGTATGTCAGCCTAACACTATGGTTATACATTTATTTTATTAAATTATGAACTTTTGTCTGATTTGATAATTTTTTATAAAGCTTTTGCTGTTTACTACCACTAGTAGGCATTTACATTCTCCTGCACAATTGATTTGAACTGTATATATACTATAGCCCATTTGCTGGCTGTACTTGATGCAACTGAGGTTTTTTTCTTTTAACATTTACTTGCAAACAGATTATCAGTGACATCTATGCACAATTGTGGCATTTTATGACAATTACTAAATAGTGCTGCTTGTAAACATTTTAACAATTATGTTTTAATAACAATGATGCTTTAGAAAAACTCAAGCTACTTGCCTGGCAATCAGTCTTGTTGTTTATCTTATCTTTCCAGCATTTCCTGTAACTATTCATTCAGTCTAGGAAGGTCTTAGCTCACATTTCATACTCTGTAAACTATAGTTAATTCTTTTGGCATTTTTCCTTTAATGTGATTTTGATTTGCATAACTATGCATTTATACAACATAAATAGACATAATTTTACAATTACCTTACATGGATTTCAGTATTTTTTTTTATTTATCTATTTAACTATTTAACTGTCCTGCCATTAATTTTACAAAACTGTTTGAATAATACCATCTGTGATTTTCTTTTTAAAATTCAGAACTTTAACTGTTTGGTGTTACTATATAATTATAAACAAATTGTAAAAAACAAAATAGATATTAGTTTAACCAACACATTTATATTTATATTATTTATATTTGCTGTTGTCTGCCTGTGTATTGTAACAGATGTACTCTAGATGAAAAGAACACACATGCATGTCTGTCTTGTATATGTATATCTTTATACAAGCATGTCATGTCTTGTGACTTTAAATTTTTACTCATCTATTTTTTAAAATTTTTACTCATCTATTTTTATTTAATTTTATACACTAGAACAGTTTTGTTTACCTTTTGACTATGCTAATGAATGGCATTCATATGCTTTACTTTACTGTAGTACTGATAGATGTCTTGCTTTAACTGAATGAAAGTAAAACATTTAAGAATGATTTGTCCAGACATCAGATTCTACCATCCTACCATGTATGTTTAACCATTTTCAAAACATAAACATATTATAAAATATATTTCTTTTGCACAGATTAACTGTGTATGCAGGAAGTTCCCAGTCTTTGTCAGTTCAGCTAATTTATTTCCTTTATCCTGCAACTGCTGTTGAATTTCCAGTAATTTTGCATGGTCTTTCTGACATTCTTTAGTAAGCTGTTCTGCTGAATTTGAAACTCCTATGCACTTTTGAAAAGATGTATGTATAACTTGTCTAAGCTTCCTGAACTCATTGTGTCTGTCTTTTAGAAGTTTACTACATTCCTTTGTAACAAAATGTACTAGGGGTTCTATCAGTAAATGATCTGACTCACATGTGGTGACAGGACATAACTGTTCAACATCAGAATGTAATGGAAACACTTTACCCTTAGTTAATTCTTCAGATCTGTCTTTACAGTCTATTTTTTTCGCAATATGATGCAATATTATTTTATGACATAATACACAAAATGCAGTTTTTGTTGAAGCACACAATAAACATTTGTCATATTTCACATGGTTTTCTTTGAGATACCAGCCAAACATTGTAATACATTTGCATAATGCCTTACTATCAACCAGCCCTAATAAGGTTTTACATTTACTAATGTGCTGTGTATACCAACATAGCAATTTACTAAAGTTTGGTTTACTCCTGCATGAATTATAAATAATATCCATACTATCTAGTAATATACAACCTGTCTAGGAATACAGAAACTATATATGAATATACAAACTGTCTTAAGAATATACAACTCTGTTTAACATCATCCACACTAAATATGTGACACAGAAAAAAAAAGTCTTACCAGTTAGCAAGAAAACAGGTGATCAGGCTGCTATTGCAGATGGCTGGAAATTTTTCAAAGTCACTTGAGAAGCTGGGAAAGCACAACAGGCAGTGGACTGATGGGCTAGTGGATATCCCCCTTTTCTTGAAGAATTTATGGCACTGCGAATTTCTTGAACTAGTCTCACTCCGGATTGTAGATGTCTAAAAAACTTTACTACTGCAAGCTGCATAAACTGGAATACTTCTGTTTAGGATTTACACATACGTACAAATGTTAGTTACTGCAATTTGACTGAAGTGACCCTCTGCAGGGCTTACCATCACTCCTCCTGTGGTTGAATGCAGATTGTAGGTTCAAATGCAGGCTAGCTTGCCATTGAAAAAATTATATGGAGCTAGTCACTCAGCTGCCTCGCCATTGAAAAACTTATATGGAGCTCTCTCTGCTTACTGCTTGGTGTGATGGATCTGCAGTGTTCTTAAGACACTCAGTCTTGCTGGCTGGAATCAAAGTCTGGTTATAATTGCATTCACAGTCTGTTGCATACAGAAACTTGCAGAATATACACTGATGAGAGAATCTACTTTGCAGCACTTGTCTTTAAGAGCAGTAACCAATAACTTTTATAATAAATAAAACTGGACAAACGTTGCAGCTTAAAAGTACTGTTCCAACTTTACTTCTCATATAGTACAGATGATGTGAGAGATATAACATTTACCTTGGGACTTGTGTCCCTACCAAACCTCTACCATAGCTGGATTTATACAGCTCTTTATATACACTTTTTAGTCATGCATAAACATATTTTGGAGAATTGCTTATCCTGTAGAAACAATACTAAACTTCCTTGTTTAACAATGTCTTGTAAGAGACCAGCTTTTCTGACAGTGTGAATATCCTGTAACAGTGTCCTGATGTCCATGTAGAAAAACATATTTTTGAGGAAACACATTGTCCTGTATTCTATTTGAATCTGTGCATAGAAACATATGTTCTTATGTCAATGCTGATAAGCATATCCTGTTTTTTATGAAGAAAAACATATTTTTGAGAAAACACATTGTCAGAGATCAGCTTTTCTGACAGTGTGAACATCCTGTATTTTATTTGGATCTTTGTATAAAAAACATCTGTTATCCTGTTTTTCCATGCAGAATAACATGTCATTGTTCTTTAAAAGCAGATTTTGCATTTTTGTTCTTGCATACATCCTGTTTTGAGTCTGTAAGGGAAAAATGTCCATTCTTTAAAAGCAGATTTTGTATTTTTGCTCTTGCATACATCCTGTTTTGAGTCTGTAAGGGAAGAATGTCCATTCAGCAGATTCCTTTTCCAAGCCATGGTCATTTAGTATGACTGCTGATCACATATTACTTAAACTTTGTTTCTGCATTTAAGCAAGCCTTTTCTTTCAGCATATTTACAACATAATTAATTTCAGATTTATATTCATAAAATTTAACACATTCCATTGTCAAGTTTGCAGCATGCATCAGTTCATGTTATTCTTGAAAAACTTGGCTGGTCACTACTCTATTAAAGGCTAGAGAATGTGTAGTTTTTTTTTTTTTTTGCAATACCGTAGGATGACAATTCAGGATTTACTGGCCATGTCACTTCTACTGCTGCTCTCCCACCATACCTTCCAAATATGTGTGCCCCAACCAACTCTTTTACACTCTAAACCTAGATCACCCTTCCCCTACCTGGCAGTACAGTCTGCTGGATCATTGTGTCTGCGAGGTAGAGAGGAGAAAAAGACCACACAATTTCTGGTGATGCTCACAATTATATCTGCTAATATTTATTATACACTACCGTTCCACTGCATGTTGAGTACGCTAGTTGAAGGGTACAATAAAGCAGACACAATGATAAAGTTACCTCACCTCCATGTTGATGCACCTCCTTTACTGAACTTTCTCAAGCTGATGATACCCTGTCATTGTCCCCATCTACAATGGGAACAGTGATGTGTGGTTCACCCAAAGATTTCCCCATGTCCAGTGCCTTGACAGCGGTGAGCAGGGAAGTACCTCATCATTTCTGTCCTATCACAGTCAAATCCTATATTGTATAGTATACTGATCAGTCTTGGGGCAACTGGGGAGCAATTACAGCTTCATATGTCTACACCATGGAGACAGCAGTGAGTGCCTTTTAATGGGTATCACCCATTAAAAAAAAAACTTCCACAGATATTAATGGAATTGTCAATAATATGCTGTCTTCATGAAACTGTAGTTCTCATTACAGAATAAACTGAGGCTGTCTAGATCTCAAGTAAAGAATCTATAGATTTTCTCTGGAATATGCCTTCCTCAAAGTTAACAGTAAAGAAAGAAAGAAATAAACTATGGAGTAAGACATGATGAAATGATGAAAAGTAGATGCACTTGCCACTCTAGTAAATGAAAGGGCTAATGCAAAATCCTCCCTGAATGCAAATTCATATATTCCTTTTATTAAGTGTTACTGTACTGAAGTGACTGTATTTGTTTGAAGGCTGTGAAGACATAAATTGTAAAATATATATTTCTCTGCAGATTCATTTATCTGCTTAGCAGTATTACTTAACTGTCATTGTCCTCTATTAATATCTTGTAGATTACACTTCTTATTGGTCTACATTAAAAAAGAGATAGCATTGTTCTTGAGAGGTTAAATAGTTTTCTTTATGTTTAATAAGTAAATGATCAAATATATAATATATACATTGAATGCAAATATATATACCATTACTCTTCCTATCAGGATTTGTTAGAACGTTTCGGAATTCTTCTTTATTTCTTAAAATGTGATGATTTGTTCCTGGGATATATGTTTTGAATTCTGATACACTAGCTTCACTCACTGCATTTATGTACCTAGGAAGAGAGAAAACAAAACAAAAAATATGAACTTGAAAAGATATGTAGTCATATAATCATTAAGATGTTTACTGATGTCATGAGCTCATCCACAGGAGCTGTTTCAGTTGTGATCGATGTGAACTTTGCAATAATGAGATAATAAATAAATGATACTATTACTATACTTAAATGAGAATCAATTTATATAAATTAGAAAGTAATATAATACCAAAAGAACAATTCTACAAGTACCAACTCTTCAGAGAAGACACAGACACAGTCAAGTTCTATTTAGCACCTTCATTCTTTTTAATAATCCACAAAAGAACTCCATCAGAGTCTACAAACAACTCAAACATACTGTTTAAAAATGGTGCCAAAACAGTCATGTGGTATGCAAACAACCAATCAATGCCCGTCCCTCAATAATAGTAGGTTAAAAAAGTGCCTGACCTAAAATACATTGTATCAGATTTAAGGCAGAATGAATACTCCCCAGGATTTACTAATCTTCCGTGCAAGACTAGATTATTCTTACACGGAAATGCCAGTCTAAGAGTATGACAGCAGCGCACCATGCATATTAATAAGGGCATGCTGCCTCAATTCTAAAGCTTACATGGAGCATGGATGAGTGTAGGGGGTGTGTCGGACTGCCGAGCAGTCCAAAACTCCATGCCCCCACAATAACGAAACTCGAGAAATGTCATGTTACATGAGCAGGTCCGCTCACATGTGTACATTTTAACACTACACTCCCCCATATGCTAAACCTCGTACAAATTTAAAAATTAAAAGAAATTTTTTTTTTGTTTTATTTCTGATATAGCTGCCCGTATTTGCCCGTGTTTGCACGGGATTGCCCATTGTTTAGCTACAGTTAGCAGCTTAGACACCGAAGAGGATAATAAGAAAAATATATGCAAATTAAGCAAAATAGCAATAGCGTAGTGGTTAGAAACTTCGCACAAAGAGGAAGCATTCCCGTTTCGAATCCCACTACTGCACGTTCCATTTTCTGTTGGAAATTTGTACACAAAAATATTTCCTGACATTTATCATGTATATGTTTTGTAAAAAGCAGTCAACTGTTATATGTAGTAGTGAACAAATTATATATATATATATATATATATATATATATATATATATATATATATATATGAAGGTGAAATGGTTATGCATTCTGAGGCATGACTAACTTATTTTAAGCAATATAAAGCACTACTAAGCACATTTTAGCAGTATTTAGCATATTTAAAAACAATGGCTGAGCACCGCGTTAACAAGCGCAATGTCTTTGCTCGTAGCTGTGCACTGCGCTAACCAGCGCAACTACAATGTATTTGCATTTAGCTGCGCACCACGCTAACCAGTGCAACTTCGGGCAACATCGAGCAACATTGGGCAAAGTCGGGCAAAGTTGAGCAAAGTCGGCTAAACACGGCCACACCTCCTTTACTCTACCTTAACCATTCAGGTCTGGCCAGTATGAAAATAAAAAGCAGTGACAGGGCTCGAACTCAGGATACTGTGCACTATAGTCACAGTACATAACCACTAAGCAATGACGGAATTTTATAACCATGCACTTTCAACAGACACATATCTATCAAAGGAATATTAAAAATTGCCAACATCAGCTATGCAGGTGTGCCTACAGCTGAGTTTTTTCAAAACTGGCCAATCACAAATAAGTGTGGGAAATGAGGCATATTTAAGCTCCACAGGCAGGAATACTTGCCATAACTGGTTGTAGCTCCCTTCTGCAGTCAGCATGGCCGGTGTTGGAGAAGGCACTCGATTTCAAGCACAACGCTGGGGCATTGAGGAGTCCAAAGTAATGGTTTGGCTCCTTGTCCACAATCATGAGGAAAATCTCCTGCAGGGCCAGTACCAGGGCAGCCAATATAAAATGGAGGCCTGGAACAGTCTTGCTCATGATCTCACCAGTGCCACTGGTGTTCATCAGACTGGTGAGCAGGTCAGGCACCATTATTCTGACCTGAAGCGACGTAAGGAGGTTCAACTGGACCAGTGGATCCAGGAGTCCCGTGCGATGCCTAATGCCCCAGTACTGAGTAAGTAGCCATTGAATTAAGTAGTTAAGAATTGCTATGCTTGTCTATTCTATGGATAGGTATGTCTCAATACCACTGCATTTACTTTGCAGCTGCAGGAGTCCAGGCTATGAATCAGCAAGCCTATGAAGATAGGTTGCAAAGGCTGTGTCATCAGGCAGGTTAGTAATTATTCTGCATGTACTGTTATATAAAATAAATGAGAGAGCATTCAAAAAATGTTTTAACCTAATAAATAAAGGTGTAATAATCCTTTAATAAATGTATAATTCCCAAGGTGCGTCTGTGTCATTTTCTTTGATATGTTGTTGTAATATTGCATTTTACAAATAGTACTGTTGTATTAAGCAGTGTTAACCCACACTTGGGTAGGCCCATATAACGTGGATGAAGGGGAGTGCCAGTAGCTTTTATGCAAATTTACAGCCCTCAACTGTTGGTTCATGCCCAGCATGTACAGGTTAATCTGGCACATGAGTAGCTTAGTATTGTGTTCTCCGGAAATATCAGTGTGCTGCCAGAAATGTAGGGAGCTGTTAACATATAACTGATACTTTCACCTGAACATATCTAGATAATGATATGAAAGTAGAGCTGTCAGTGTACCATCTTAGCAGTAGTGTGTGTGAGCAACTCTCAAAATATGTAGCAGTAACATCTGCATCTTGGATAGTTTGTATGTAAGATGCAGTTCATGTATATAATGATCTAGCAAAATCCAATTGCACAATATTAGGACACTGGGTAGTGTAATAATATATGTAAGGGACATATAACTGCAGTTAATAGGAATGTAGTGAAAATTAGAAGGATATATAAGTTGTTAATTGAGCTATCCTTTTCCACCCTACTGTATGTGCATAAAAAATGCAATTCCACACATCAATCGGTATGTCTAATCTCAAAACATTTGTTGGGACATATGTCCTATAGGTTTATAAATATTTGCATTTATTTCTATGCATGTGCCCTGTTAAAATACCACAATATTGGTGGGCTATTGCCATCAATTCAACCTGCATGCTGTTGTAATGTCCACTATTGTTCAAAATATGCATGAGTTATGCTTGCTTTTCAACTGTTGAAAATCTGGTGTGTTGGGTTAATGGGAATACTTCTGCATGCTGTTATAACTAATTGGGAATGCTGTTGACTGTTACTAACCCATATCTTTATTAAACCCTCCAAAACATAGTTCATATGGGAAGGCCGGTCCCAGCAGACCCACCTGTCCTACCTCAGCTGGCCATGGCACCTGGCACCAGCAGGTCCGGTGCCCAGTCTGGGACCTCCTCCCCCATTGGCCCTGGGCCACCTTCGGGTGGAAGTGCTGCAGGGGATGGTGCTCGCCCCCTCCCGTGCAAGCATGGGTGGAGGAGGGTCACCTATCACCCTTCGAATGGCCCGGGCTGTGGTGTGTAGAGAGATTGAACGTTCTGTTGCAGAACCTCTATGCCAGCTTGAGGCATGAGTGGCGCAACTCCCAGGTTAGCCTGCCCCTCCTACACAGCCCCCAGCACAGCCACCCTCTGGGCTGTGAAGGTGCAGTGGTGATGCCCATGGGTGGGAACCTCAGTACCACTGTTTCCATCTGTGGGCTCATGGGCTTGCAATCTCCAAACATCCCTCCCCGTCAAAAGTGTTCACCCACCACGTGTCATATACCGCCCCTGTATGCATCTTGTTTGTCTTGTCTGTTTACCTCCCCAACCTCCCTCCCCAAATATACATACTTCCCCTAGCCCACATTCCACTCTCACCTGAAAAAAAAAAGGGCAATCTGCTCCCAAAAAAAAATTACGCCCCATACATAGCTGCCCATTTTGCACACATGTCTACTGGACATATAAAATGTAATTTAATTGACATTACAACATACTTTGTTGTCCTCACCCCTCTCTCAGGTGTTGAAGGTTTCATAACTATCTCCAAATGCATTCCATATGCACAGCTGTTGCTGTTAAAGAAATGGGCAGCTATGGACCTTCCCTACACCCATCCTGCACATCCCGAGATACTTTTCATACTGTCTTTCCCTCTTTGTGCCCCTTTTTCACCACTTTCCTATCTCCCTATTTTTCTTTTCTTTCAAAGAAATGAGCGCGGGGGTTAGCAGGAGTAAGCACTATTAAGCAGTAGTTAGCGGGTTTGTGCGGGTTTGTGCTTGTTTGCGCTTAGCTAAGCATTGCTAAGCATCACGCAAACTCACACAAAACCGCTTACAACTGCTTAAAAGTGCCTTAGTCACTCTGTATGTGAGGGCCCTTGTTCTGCTCAGGAGCAAAATAAAACACCTCTGTCAGTCTTGAACCCCCAGACCTTGTACACACTACACAACATAAAGTACCACTAAGCCACAGTAGATATACAACAAGTTGGTGCTGAAATATATATATCATGCATCAGAATGAGTGAATGTAAAGGAAAAATAAGAATGCCATACCACACAACTTGTTCTGTGGATCTTTACCAACAGTTTTTGTGGGATTACATTACATGACTGTGAAAAGAGAAGCAGCCATTCTAGCAGGAAATAATGTTACACCATCACTTTACAAACCCACACAGTATCACAGCAGGACAAACACTGGCATATCTGTTTAGGGCAGAGGCCATACCTCCCAACTGTCCCTAATTTTCAGGGATGTCCCTGATTTTGACACAAATTTTAGCTCTGTCTCTCTGAATCCCTCCTAAAACTACTGCCTTTGGCCAGAAAGGTAGTGAATTACATTTAATGAATAATGACAATAATTAAGAGTTAGACACTTCTTTTACTTCAGAAAAGGTGTATTAATTCGTATGCTCTGAATCTCTCAATGTTTCAACTTAATGGCACTAATATTTTAAAGGTGTCCCTGACTTTTTCTTTACTTTTCCCTGGGTCTGTTCAAATATGTACCTGAGTGTTTGAGACGTCTGGCAGAGGCACAAACACAGAGGCATATCAGCCTTTCTGCTGTTACACACTGTGCAAATAGCTTTGGAAGAAGTTTCGGAAGCATACCCTTATGTAGGAATACAACACTGAAATACAAATGGATGTAGCCATGTACTGGTAGCAAACAACTGTAACAATGCCATTGCTCTATTGCTGAAAAGACCTGTGTGGTGCACAGACAAAAAATAACAGGCTATTCTCTGGCTACCATGTGTATAGGTTCACAGTTGGAAGTTATGCAGACAGACTACTTGCCTTGATAAACTTACATGTACACAGCAACCCTGTAAGTCCAGCAAGATAAAATCCGCACAATAATACTTACACGCTCTGTACTTCTGCACCCCTACCCAAATGTAGAATATACCTGTGTGTGCAGGGTCTACCAAGGATGTAGGTAAGCATACTCACAGTACTGAAATGTGTCCAGTTTTTCTGATCAGCTTGTGCTAATGTCAACATTAAAAAAGTACAAACTGTTTAGAACTGAGTAAATGAATATTCACAGTATAGGAGTTCACAAACAATTTTTGTGCCAAACAAATACATCTCAATAACTAGCTTTGTATGGCACTTAATTGAAAAAGTTGAAAAGAAAGTATATCTTTCCATGTATCTTGGGGTAGCATTTTGAGGGGTGAGTACATTTCTACACTGACAAGTGGGTACTGGAAGCAACAACATTAGGTCTGAGTACAAAATGTAAATCTCTGGCTACACCCCTGGCTTCTGATATAAGAACTATACCAACCTTCTGTCTTGAACAATGATGTCCACAGCAAACAAGGATGATCTCCATCTTGGAAAGCTAAAAGGGCCACGCCTACCTGAGTTAGCAATTTATAGTACTGGGTTGCTATGACAGTGATTACTGCAATTACTACACAGCAGGCTGCATGCAATTAGCAAATTGTGACCACTAATTGGTGCAGAGGCCATCACATGCTCATGTGCAAATACCTACAAAAGCAGGCTGCAATCTCTACCAACAAACTCAATCACTCTGTTTCAGAGACTGACAGAGAGAGAGAGAGAGACAGAAAGATAGAGACAGAGAAAAGGAAAAAGAAAAAGAAATATTACCAAATCATACAAAGGAAAGGTATGTGACATATATGTATTTACTGGCATGTAGTAGATGTTATTGAAGAATAGTCTACATAATGTGAACCATTCATATGTGGCAGCAGTACTTATTTATGCATAGATGTTCTGCTTAACTACTGCTATGGACAATACAGTGTGTACCTGTGGGCAGTGGGACATACCTGTGAAATGTGTAGCTCAGCATTAAATGTCAAAGATCTGATCCATGTTATCTGTGTTCTGTTCAGTAGTGTGGCCAATGGCTGTTGGGGGGATTAGCGCTGACATTATATAAACATGGGTGTGACAGAACAACACATGCATGATAGTCATATTAAAGTGTAGCTTAGCATTGGCAACTACTGTAGCAGTCTAGTATGCTTATCTAGCATTTGTAGCCATATATACCCCCCTAACTTTACTGTCTGTTCATATGTGACACCTGTTTGTGTTGCAGCAAGGCCCAACAGTTCAGCTGTGAGGTCCAGGGACTTACAACAGTGTGGACCTTGTGTGTGTATGCCACACACATACGGAGAAATATATATGTGTCATATATATTCACATCTGTATATGTGCATAGAGCAGGGGACATATTGCAACTGTTTGTGAAGGGTGGAGATATATATGTTGGTGAAGGTTAGTATGCACATATTTGTATGTATGTTTTAATGTGTGACAAACAAGACAGCATACAGTGCTGGTATATGACATGTGGTGGTTAAACACTGTGTGTGGTTTGTTCAGTTTGCAATGTTGAAGCCAGTGAGGCCTGCTAAAGCTATCTGGGCTGTGAACACCTTCAATGCATTTATCCCAAGACTGTGTGATTCTATTACATTACTGTACACCTCACATCCTTTGTATAATTGATATTCTCACTATGAAAGGTGAAATGTATATGTGCCTATATATATATATATATATATATATATATATATATATATATATATAGTTATATATACTCATAGACACCTACATCTACTTGTTGCAATAGATTCTCTGTACTGTTGACTGACTGTGATGGTCAATGTGTTTGTGAATACATCAAAGATATGTATCTGTGGGATAGCTTAGTGGGAAACTGTTTATGTCATGGTATTATGGGTCCTTGCTTTGATCCTAGCAAAAGCTGTGTATTCTGTTGCTAGGCAGAAAAAGTGCTATTGCATACAGTGTTATTAAGTCCTTTGGTTTTAACTAGGGTGTGTCATTGGAGGCTAAAGCACTACATCTATGATTATTGATTGGTACTGATGTTGAATCCAAATCCTGTGTGTACTGTAGTACTACTTGAAGCTCTGGGCCTGTACAGCAAAGTATGGTGTATGTCCACATTGCTTGCATCCACTGTTTTGTGTGGTCCCTGTATTCATCACAGATTACATTTCTCAAGATTAAGGTTGTGTAAGTACTGACACACAGTACTGTATAGTACACACTGAAAGCTTATCTGGGTTGTCATACCTTTGCATCCTGTAATTATGTCTGATGTGTGTGTGGGTATGTCTGTAACATGTCCTTTGACATATGTGTGGTAAAACATATAACTGCATATCTAGCAACATTCATAGTGTACTACAGCAGTATGCGACCTATATTCCCAATTGTGCACATATTTTGACCAAAGGTTTGCCATTAACAAGTTGTGTGGTATAATAGTAAAACATTTACTGGACCTTACACTCATTGTGATGGATGATATATTTCTTTACACATCAGCTTGATGTATATCTGCTGTGGCTGGGTGATGTATCATGTTGCATACAGTGTGCCCAGTGCTATAGTCTTATATAGTGATTTTATTTTGTTGCTGTGCAGAACATGGTTCATTTGATAGAGAGTGAGCCAGGCACTTCCTAGCAGTTGGGGGGTGAGCAGTGATAAGTGGCAGTTAAAGTGTTTCACTCTCGGTTAGCTAATAGGTTGCTATATATGGCAGTTCAGTGATATCTGTACTGTATAATGTTAAATGTGCCATATGACTTGCTTAGACATATTTTCATATTTATGTCTTCCAGGTAGTGCTGAAGATGATATAATTACTACCAGTATGATTCAGCACTACAGTCTCATGTTCTAACTAACCAGCCAGGACCAGCAGGAGCGTACTGCAATGTGGCAAGATGTTGTCCACAGGGTAAATGAGGTAGGCCTGCATAACCGGACATATGATCAGGTATGCCACCACTGCAGTTATCTTCTCAGACATGTCTGTCAGCGTGCTGCTGATGTGCGGAGACAACAGCTTGCAACAGGAGGTGGTGTTAATATCCATCCCCCCTCACCAGAGTGGAGGAGCAGCTCCTGAGCCTGGTGGCACCTGCCCAACAACAACAGCAGCAGCAGACATACACCATGATGGAGGTTGGAGCCACCCAGCAAGCACACATGGAGCATGCAGGTAACATGGCATATCTGTAGACTACTGTTATCTGTATTGGTAGATCATGCATATGTGAGATGTGGAGTGTGTCGTTAAAAGACATGGAGCCTGTCGTTGTGCAATACTGATAATTTGGAACATAATCTGTAGCCCTGTGAATGTAAACTGTTGTTGTACTGTAAGATTGCAAATGCACAGTAGCAATGCCACAGTTGTATCCACTGACAAACTGTCTCATCTCTATGTAGGTCCCTCTGGGGTGACATCAAGGCAGCGGACAGATGCTGGTGAGTGTGTTCTACATTTATTATTGTAAATGAAAAGTGCATGTCATAGTTAAGGTGTAGGCCATGTACACATGTAACACACCTACAGATAATGCATGCTGTGCATGTTTGGTGTAAGACCATGCACATCTCACTAATGTGATTAGCTGCCTCAAACACATGCAATATCCAAACCATCTCAAACAAATGTGGCTAGACTGTAGTGACCATTGGATAGGCACAGTTGATACTCAACATGCACATAACATACACATCTATGTCATACACAGAGCATTTTAATATGCTACACATAAAGGATTCCCAAACCCTCTGTAAAGGCACACCCCAGTATCCAAAATCACATCCATACATTACAAATAATATACCTGAGGGGTAGAGGCCTATTATAGGGCATTTAAACACTCTGCAACACACTACACATTCATGTCAGGGAATGCTCCTTACTGGCCTCCTTACAAACTCATGTAACAACTGGCTGTGAAATGGTGAATGTAGCCAAGGTAGTGCAGTTCTGGTACAGCATGAGTAGTGCTGGTTTGGGAAGCATTTGTAGCCTTGAGTGACCACATGATGCTTCATGATGATGGCCTATGGTACTGTACCCCATCCAGTTTTTGTAACCACAGTATTACACATAGCTTTCATTGCAATACACCTTAATGTTGCATGTGTGCACACATATGCACCTCTAAACAATATGCATACCAATCACCATTTGTACAACTGACACTTATATGTCTTGTGATGCTATTGAGTGGCTAGGTCATATGACACACATTGGGTATGTGTAGTGTTTAAATATGCAGTTGTGTTTTAGCTTGCCATGTCATGGATGACACTGGCATGTCCACAATATGATCTACACTCACCATAAGTACCGTACATTGGGTATGTGGCCGAATGGTATTCCATCAATTATCCATGCACCACTGATGATGTTGTGTGAATACTCATCATGCATGTGCTAAAATGTGTCTACAATTATTTGCTAAAGACACAGAGGCTGTTATCAGCATTGGATACCTATCTGACACACAGATACACATCCAGCCATGGTATGTACACCTGTTTGTTATGGTGCACAGTACATTACAGTGTTCTGAATACCTGCACAGCAATGTTGTGTCCATGTATGCATTGTGTTCCAGGGAGAGGCCCATCACCTAATAACAAAACACATGCATCAAAGCCATGTATACTGTTAGTTACAAGGACTGTCTACACTTGCACTGCATGCTGTTGAGCAGCATGTCCTACTGCATGCTGACATGTGTGATATGACTGTTTTGCTTGTAATACCATGCCCCACCATCACCTACTATTGTGTATGTTCTGAGATTGCTGGTGTTGTGTGTGCCTGCTTTAGGGAGGAGTGTATTTTTGTGTGCGTGCATGTGGGCATGTGTGCATGTGTGCATGTGCGCATGTGGTCTGACATTATGTTCAGGTCTTAAAGTGTGATTCCTGTTTTCCTCTCACAGGTGCCAAGGTGGGGCTGGCTCAGTACAGCAGAGAACCTGATGTCACTGAGACAGACAGTGATCATGAGGATAGGTGTGTTGAGGCACAGGCAGGTTTGTCAGGGTCTGTTGTTGGGCCACAAATTGACAGTACACAAGTCTCCACCCCATCCATGCACACAGTCATACTGCCTGTACATCCATCATCACCGTTGCCCTTAACTGAGGGATAGTGCATGGTTGGCACTGGCCAGGACAGTGTGGTATCTATGGCACATGTATCAGGACACAGCAGCCATAGCCAGATGTCTGAAACAGTACCACATAGGCAGATGCCCAGGGGTTCTCATCAGAGCACTGCTGGTCATCATGCCTCTGGCAGATGTGCCACACCTCTTTCTACCACGTGCATGTTCCTGGCTATCATGGAGGCAGAGACATGAATGGAACAGCACACCAGACAAGGGCTAAGGGCACAGAGGGCTCATAAAACCTCTGTAAATGACAGTATCCGTGACCTAGCAGGTGCCATACGTAATTACACTGAGGTCATTGATAGATGTTGGGGTGAGACATTGCATGTCCTCCACAATGTCATGTCCATGTGCCAGAACAGTGCAGGTTGGTTGAGTTGTCGACCTGGATGTATGCCAGCAACATCAGCAGCTGGAGGTCACCGTGGATGCCCAGCAAGTCACAGCCACTCCCGTAGTGCCGGTACCAGCCCCAGCAATGTTTGGGGGGCTGTCCATAGACCGTCCTAGAAGACCACATGCATGTGGCTCTGGCCAGTCCCAGCAGGGACTTGGATCCAGTTGACATATGTCAACCTTTTTGGATAGTACTCAGTCTGGATTAGTACCTGATACTGTCTGTAGCACCCTGCCAGGCACAGGTTCCATATCCGTGGCCAGAGATGGTGATCTGTAAAGCCTGCCAGGTACAGTCTGTAGCTGTCTCACAAATACCCATATATGGCAGCCGCATGGTGGAACTGTATGCATGCAGACACACACACATAAACCAGAAACCTAGGGCAAACACATACCCGCACACATTACATCAACATTGGCCCATAACAGTACTCATGGCCCTCACACACACACTCACACACACATGTTGATTGTATGACTCAGTGTAGGCCTCTGGCAAACCAACAATACACTTTGTGCATATGATGAAACCTGTGCCACCTCCTGTAATCTGTAACACTGATGCAGGAACAGGCTAACATGGTGCTGATGCACAGGGTGACTTTAATAAAGAATAGCAATGGTTGAATGTGTAGCATGTTGTCAGCAGTAAAGTGTAATGATATCCTTGAAGGCGTAGCTGAGCAGGCATGGTGCATTAAAACTGTAATTAGCAATGTTGTATTGTTTCCACCAGTGTTTATTCCAATTATGTTTTGTTTGCCCATGTGCCACTTGGCTGATGTGTGTAGTTGTGTCAGCATGAGTTATACAGTGGACAGTAAGTGTGGGGTGTGTGCAGCACAGGTTTACAGGTGTACATTTGTGAATATGGTGGAGGAGCACTGTCTGCATGTACGTGCATATTAGACACATGGGCAGGGTGACATGTCCTATATTGGCCAGTGTTAACACTCCATACTTTCTATTGGTGGCCAGTATGCATTGTACTACACACATTTTGGAACTTGAGTACACATGTGTGTGTATAACACTGGTTGACACTGTGCTGTGGGTGATGCTGTTGTTGCTATCTGTCATTGGTTTGCATTACTAAGGTTAACACTGTCCCAGCTGCATAATCCTTTATTAATGCACACTGTTCACCTACAGGGTTGCATGGACCGTGCTATCACAAACACAAGAAATTCTCACTTATACAGTAAAAGTGCATTAGTCTCATGGACCCCTGCCATAAACTAAATATATAATAGAAGGTGTGAAGTTGTACCAAAAAAGAGTTACATGCCAAGAAGGGATAACCACTCTGGTTAGTATCATTGGGAAAATACAGTCCCTCAATAAACATACAAGGTAAGCTTCAAAATACAAAATGGCAAGGATTCCAAAGACAACACTAAAGCTTTCTTCAGTGTTGTTCATAATCTACAGGGGAAATCTCAGATCGGGTCACAGTTAATGTAAATGGTCACAAAGTACACTTATCTGACTGACATTACCAATTCCTTGTCAGACAGTTTGAATGCGGATTTCACCACCCTGTCATTACACAAGGGCCACATTTCCAGACCTGAAGAATGTAAGACCTGATGATTCACAGACACTCTAGTTAAAACATCTCTTTAACAAAGTACACACCACAGTGGCAATGGTACTGGACAGCGTCCCTGGCTGTGTCATACACAAGCTGACATATGAAGTCACCACTCACCTAAACGTTCTGTCCAGATGCAGCCTCTATACAGGTTACATACTTGTGGAATGACACACGGTAATGGTATTCACAGTCCACAAGGGTCGAGCTACAATGTCTTCTTCTTCTTCTCCTTTCGGATGCTCCCATTAGGGGTCGCCACAGTACATCAAACTACTACTTAAACTGCAAAGATTTTTACTGTACCTGAAAAATCGTATAATCATTGCTGGTGATATCCATCCTAACCCAGGTCCCACCACAATATTTGACTCTAACCCCACTAACTTAACCCGAAAATCTACAGACTCCCTTCTAATACTACATCTGAACCTAAGAAGCATTAACAATAAAATTCACACCCTACATGCCATGATAGCTACTTACTCTCCTGACATTATGTGTCTAACTGAGACATGGCTAAAACCCACCACTAAGGATCAAGAGATCCTTCCACCCGGGTATAATATCTACAGAGCTGATCGTGCTAAGAAAAAAGGGGGAGGAATAGCTGTAATGTTTAGAAATACCCTGAATATCCTTAAGAATCCATTACAACCCCTACAATCTCCAAAGTAGAACTAATTGCCCTAAAAATATGCCTAAATGCTCAAAATGCCTCAACCTCATTGTTACCTATATCCCACCTGGGAAGAACACAGACAACCTTGAGCAAACCCTGTGCTGGTTAGCCACCAACTACCCTCAAGAAACCATAGTACTTGGAGACGTTAATATTGATTGGTCTCTCTGTTCTACCCATACAACCCCACAACCCATCAACCTACATGGTTTTTCCCAACATATCCTATCCCCTACCAGAATTGGCAATACTCTCCAAAAAGAAAGTACCATAGACTGGATCCTTACCAATAGAGACTCAAACAATTATACTACAGGCACCCTTCCCAATGACCTCAGTGACCACCTTATAACTTATATTCTTAAACATAAATGCCCTACTTCCATCCCCCCCGTATATAGACTAATCAGAAACAAAAGAATTTTATCCCACAACAATTTCTTGCTGACCTAAAATCCTGCAACTGGACCATATTAAGAACCCTACCCCTCCAAGAGAGTGTGTCCCACTTTAACGACACATTCCTTAAGATACTTGACTCACATGCCCCACACAGACAAATTAGATCCAAAGTACGATAGCACCTTGGCTTTCTAGAGAAACTAAAACCAAAATTAAACTCGTAACCAAGCCTGGGAGAGATGGAGAGCCACAAAAACCCCCCAAGAACGTACTAAATTTTTACAACTAAGAAACACTACCAAAACAGCCATTATCCAAGACAAAAACAATACTTCTGATCTCCAGCATAAACACCAGAACAACCTAAAGAAATTCTGGGCAGGTTTTAACAACCTCCTACACCCTGGTAAAACTACTACCCCAACCCCCGAGAAACTCATTGAGAAAGAACAGGAAGTAGTAGCCAATACCTTTAACTCCTTCTTCACCGAGACAATCCAAACTCTAGCCAGTCAATTAACCTCCTCGCCCCCATCTGCCTCACAACCCCATGATGATGCCCCTACCCGTTCACTTTAAAGCCAGTCTCCTCATCCTACATCGTATCCTCTTAAAAGCTCAAACCAACGACACTAGCAGCTGATCACCTCCCAGCAGAATTCTTACAAATTGCCTGACGTCATTGCTTACCCCATATCAATCCTTATCAACAGAACCATTTCTGAAGCTAGTATCCCCTCTATTTGGAAGATTTCTTATATTATTCCGCTTCACAAAGGAGGTTCCTCCACGGAAATCTCAAACTATAGACCAATAGCTATACTGTCCCCAATAGCAAAAATTATGGAAAGATGCATTCACAAACAACTTCTTAACTACCTCACCTGTAATCATCTCTTGTCAAACTCCCAACACGGCTTTCGTCCCCACCATAGTACTACCACTGCCCTTCTTTCCTTTGTCGACTCCATTAATAACAATCGCAATAGCAAACTAATATCCTCTGCCCTCTTTCTTGACCTATCAAAAGCATTCGACATGGTCAATCATCAGCTCCTTCTGTCAACCCTTGCGACCCTACATCTGGACACCCCAGCACTAACCTGGTTCAATGCTTACCTCTCTGATAGGCAACAAGCTGTCCTGTGGCAAAACAGACTATCAGGCCTGCTCCCTAACACCATTGGTGTTCCTCAGGGCTCAATTTTGGGTCCACTTCTGTTTTCTATCTTCATTAATGACCTTCACTCAGTCATCCTCAATCCACCTGCATCCAATATGCCGATGACTCCACCTTGATCTGCTCTGATGTCTCCCTCCTGAATCTCCAGTCCACCACTCAACTCTGTTTCTCTCAAGTAGAAAAATGGTTCACTGACCGCAACTCCTACTCAACCCAACAAAACTAAACTACTATTATTTTTCCCAACGTCTTCTCAACCCTAGGAAAAGAACTCCCAAGTAATAATAATACAACCTTCCATGTTAAATCCAATAATGGGACTATCATAACCCTGTCACCAGTACCAAATTACTAGGTGTAACTATTGATCATAAGCTCAAATTTGACATTCACATTACCCAAACCGTTAAATCTGTTAACAAAAAACTTGGATCCATGTACAATAAAAACTTTTAACTCCTAATGCCAAACTAACCATTGCCCGCACACATCTCCTCTCTACCCTCCTCTATGCCTCCCCAGTCTTTTCTTTCCTCAATAAACATGAACTTAATATGCTCTCCTGGCCTATAACCACATTGCTAGATTCATAACAGGTTCCCATATCGCACCCACCATTGTCTTAATCTGAGAAAACTTGGTTGGTTGGAACTACCCAACCTTCTCAAACTTAATCAACTCACGGAAGCCTGTAAAATAATTAATCAACCAGATAGAACTCCCTCACTGTGTAGTATACTGACCCCATACACAAACCTAACAAGTCTGCGATCATCCAACAGCACCCAGATTCAAACTAATAAAGATAATAACTGGTGTGATGCCCTCTTTGCCAACTCCATTGGCAAGCCATGGAACTCCTGCCAAACTACCTGAGAACTATAACCTGCACAATAAGTTCAAAATCGACCTGAAAGAATATCTCAAGACACAATGGCTATGCCCATGTCTTGAACCTGACTAACTTCTCATATCAAATCCATCTAGGCCCTTCCCTCTGGACCATGTCCCTTCCATATCTTTAAAATTCACACAACCCCAATGGAAACGGGTGACTCTTGAACTAGTCTACACACTATTATATAAAACCTCACAGCTATGTATTACCTGCTGATTTGTATCTTACCTGATGAGCTATTTCTCTCATATTACACCTACGATAAATTTATTTCCCTTATTGTATATGTGACAGGTCCCCTTATCAATAACTTGTATTTTTTTCAAACCATGTATCTTGTATAACTTGTACTCTCAACTTGTGTCTAACCATTTTGTCTGGAGCTTTTCTCCTCGGGCCTCTACTGAAAAAGGATATGTATCCAGCTAGACTAGCCCGGTTAACAAATGTAAAATAAATAAATAAATAATAAATAAATAAATCATTTCTTCCTGCTCTCTGCATCTTCCTCTGTCACACCATGCACCTGCATGTCCTCTCTCACCACAGCCATAAACCTCATCTTAGGCATTCCTCTTTTCCTGTTACCTGGCGGCTTCATCCTTAGCTTCTATTTCACAATATACTCTGCATCCCTCCTCAGCACATGTACAAACCAACTTAATTCAGCCTATCTGGCATGGTCTACTAACCTTCAAACCTGGCCTGACCCTCTAATATACTTATTCTTAAACCTGCCCACCCTCATCACACCCAGTGCAAATGTTAACATAAATTGATTAAGGGTAGAACTACAACAGGTCCTGGAAACTCTCACCCTATAAGCCATACCAATGTTATCTGGAAGGATATGGAGCACAGCATTATGGAACTCATTAACAGAGACATTATGAACCTGCAAACACTGCACCATACCCACTTAGGTTCTCTAAAGGCCAGATCATGGCTCCTACACCTAGTAGACTTCAATCCAGTCAACAAGGCTATAGGTGAGGGAGGGGAGGTCAACACAGCCAAGCTATAGCTCACCAGCAATTCATACCCATCCCACATACTGGTATTATACATAACCTCAACAGATTGACCATAAACGATTGTTAGATGATGGCTTGACAACTGACGCACAGATGTAGGAGACACAGTAACATTTGCAGTCTCCATGTATTATTCTATGCCAGCAACAAGTGATATTCACCTGCACTTAGTCCTGGGACCACTCCTGTTTGGCATATAGCTTTCTTAGGTACAAGCAAACATAGTAGGGATATGTCTGCCCATGTCTGATGACAATGCATACTGTGGGCTATACTTTATTCTCCAGATGACGCACACATCCTCCAAAAGGGTATCATACAGACAGATATCTGGTGTCAAACTCATGCTGTAAAGCTATAAGCCAAAGAAAGCATAGTTATCCACTTTTAGAAAACAAAGTATCCCCAGAGTACCACATAGGTAGTAGCCCCCAAAATGTGGAACAGGTACTAATGTATACATAGAGCCATGTGTTAAGTCATCTCTCCTTTGATAATCATATTACCAAAGGGTTTTGGAAATCCCTCTGTGGAGCACAAAAGCAATAAAGGGTTTGCATGCAGATCCACAGAGGTTGTTGCACACCTATAATGATTAATCATCTTTGCCAGACTTTGCTTGTTTTGGAACAGGTTTCAAATATACCTCAAGCATAAACCCTCACTCACACTCTTCAACAGAAACTTTGATGAGTGGATGTGAAACGGAAGACATAGACCAGGGATCACTGCAGTGACTAAGCTTGTCACAAGCATACAGAAGTGACCTAAGGTCTGGAAAGCGCCAGCATGCTCTGGCAAAGATAACAGATGTGTTCATGAAGAAAGCAGAGTACCCACCTATGAAATACATGAGGTCACATGTATGTATATGGATTTGCCCCACAGCTACCTTACATGTGTAATGCACATACAGTTGTCATTGTGATATGTCATACACTAGAAAAATCAAAACCCACTCCACATTGGCCAACAGTGTCAGACACCTGCAGCAAACACACACAGTCAGTGTGTGCAAGATTCAAACTCTTTTCTAACTACATTATGATACTACAGCAGTATGCATTTACATGAAGCGCTATACACATTACTGGGATTTCATCTTTCCACAGGTATATTTGTAGGATGGTGACATCATCAAATTTGTCAAAGATGAGTATACCACTTTTAAGGTGTGTGAGTAGTCTCCAAAAAGGTTTCTCCTCCCCAGGGAGACACACACAGTTGGCAAATGCAGGATTCAACCTCCTAGCTAACTACATTATGATACTGCAGCAGTATGCATTTACACAATGCGCTGTACACATTACTGGGATTTCAGCTTTCCACAGGTATATGTGTAGGATGGTGACATCATGAGACTTGACAAACATGAGTATACCACTTTTAAGGGGTGTGAGTAGTCTCCAAGAAGATTGCTCCTTTCCAAGGAGACACACACACTCACAGTTGGCAAATGCAGGATTCAAACCCCTACCTAACTACATTATGATGCTACAGCAGTATGCATTTACACAACGTGCTATGCACATTATTGGGATTTCAACTTTGCACAGGTGTATTTGTAGGATGGTGACATCATGATACTTGACAAAGATGAGTATACCACTTTTAAGGGGTGTGAGTAGTCTCCAAAAAGGTTGCTCTCTCCCCAGGGAGAGACAGACACACACACAGTTGGCAAGTGCGGTGTTCTTAATCCAAACTAAGTACGTCTTTACACTTCATCAAACAATATGGAGTTACAGGGTGCAATAGACATTACTTGCTAACAGTTTGCAGAAAGGTTTTTTTCACATTTGCTAACCACAGCAGGCTTATCATACTAGGTGTATTGTGAGTGTATTGTATGCATAGGCCATGACCATATCATATATGGGTTGATGCACCACATGCTGGCACACACAGGGTCAGACCTTGAGTAGCATGTTACCTTCACCTACATGATACTGCAATACAACAGAAAGATGATAAACTTCAACAATTGGCTGACCTTCTGGTGTCATTAAAAGGGGATCCAGTCTCTGTCTGCCTATGATGACATGATAGACAAGCCTTGTTGCTTCGCTACAGATGGTTTGCACCTTTTGCCCCTATGCTTCTGAATACTGGCCAAGGCTCTTGCTGTCCCCATATTACCTTTTTCAGGCAAGGCTCAAAGGTTCATAGTTCATAGGTAGGTACTAGGCTATCAACCCTGGGGCCTATACAAGTCCAGCCAAAAAGGTATCCTGGCTTTTGCCACCCAAAAAATGTATTTTCCCTGTGCCACTGTCAAGCAGAGACACAGAAGTGATCCCCAGGGAGAATTTCCTATTTCCCATCCAATCATCAAGATTTTTCTTAAAGAGTGCTAATGAGGAGCTTTGTTTGATATAGATAGGTAGTTTATTCCAGAGTATGTGAAGTCTTTGGGACAGGAATCTATCCCTCCAGCATGTTCTGTTTATTGTGGTGACAAGGTTTAGGTCCCTAGAGCGTGTAGGTTCATAGGTTCATAGGTAGGTACTAGGCTATCTGCCCAAGGGCATTTATAAGCCTAGCCAGAATGTGTTGGCTTTCACCTCCCTTTTAAATTAATTTCCTGGGCCTCTGTCTAGCAGGGCTACTGAAGTGATCCCAGGGGTAAATTTACAATTTCCCATACACTCGTCAAGATTCCTCTTGAAGGGAGTCTGTGAGGGGCTCTGCCTAACATCAAATGGGATTCTATTCCAGAGCAAGGGAAGTCTCTGGGACAGGAATCTATCCCTCCAGCATGTCCTGTTTATTGCTTTGCTGAGGTTTAATTCACTGGAGTGTGTGGCTCTAAGAGATTTGTTTTTCTTGAGGTGGAGCATGTCCATTAATTCCGGGTTGGACATGGCCTTATACGTCAGGCATAGATCACCTCTGAGCAGGCAGTAAGCAACCAAGTAGAACCGGAGTATCTTTAGTTGAGCTGCATAGGGCATCTCTTTGCAGCCCATGACCCTCTTGGTGAGGTACTTCTGTGGTCTTACCAGCTGTTGCATGTGCCAATTAAGGTACATACCAAATGGGGCATTGTACTCTATTATGGGCCTAATTAGTGATGAGTAGATGGGCACAATGCCCTCTCTTGATCTAGAGGTGAACCCTTTTGTGATTAGGTGGACTACATAGAAGGAATATCTAACCACTTTGGCAATGTGATTATCAAAGGAGAGGTTACTATCTACCTGGGTCCCCAGGTCCCTAATTACATTTTCCGTACCTAGTGGATTACCACCTATGTGGAAATTCGTGGGCACTTTGTTTTTTTTCAAAGAGGAAGACTATGCATTTTTTGGCATTCAGCTTGAGGCCATGGTTTGGACACCAGGTATCTGTCTCTGTAAGACCCTTCTGGAGGATGGCTGTGTCAGCTGGAGAGTCAATTATGGCCCCCAGCTTGCAGTCATCTGTGAACTTGGTCAGCCATAGTCCTCCCGTGCTTGCCTGTACCTCAGAGAAGTATATACTGAACAGGAGGGGTCCCAGGACTGAGACCTGTGGGATGCCACTTGTGACTGGTTTAGAGTCGGACATGGCACCCGCAACTCTGACCATGTGTGTTCTATCCGTGAGCCAATTGGCTACTCATCTCATGACATAGGGGTTAATGTTCAAGCTGGTAAGCTTGTCTATGATGCCAGAGTGGGGAATGGTGTTGAAGGCCTTAGTGAGGTCCAGGTAGGCTGTGTGGACTACCTTCCCTTCATCTATGGCCTTGGTAACTGTTTCAAAGTAGTCAGCAGGATCTGCCTTTAACAAAGCCAAATTGGGTAGGGTCCAGTGTCTGGAGAGTCCCAATGTCTCTGTTTATGAGTTCCATGATAATTCACTCCATAGCTTTGCAGACCAGGCTGGTCAGGCTTATAGGTGATAGTTCCCAGGTTCTGTTGTGGCACCATCTTTGTGGAGTGGGATGACTGTTGCTGTATGCCATTCTTTGGGTATATAGCCTGTGGTAAGGCTGAGTCTGAACCGTGAATTTAGGTGAGGGTTTAGTTCCTTTTGGAGCTCGTGTAAGACGCAGCCTGGAACAACATCCGGTCCCACCGATGCTGTGATCTTAGCTTTGGAGAGCGTTGTTTTTACCTGCATGTCCGTGATGTCTTGGGCTCTGCATTCTTCTGGGATGGACACAGGCCCTTTTGCAGGTGGAGGGATGAAGTTTGCACTAAACTTGTCCACCAGCATGTTGGCAATGTCAGTTGGTTCAGTGTATTCTTTGCCATTTTGCAGTAGCTCAAAGCATATCTGAGAGTTGCCACCTAAATGTTTGATATAGCTAAAGAAGGCTTTGTGGTTATCTTTAGATTCCTTGGCAATTTTTCTTTAGAAACTGGCATTGGATGATATTATGAGCGATCATAGTTTCTTGCTAATAATGATCAGTGATGCCTTTCCTTTTTGGAATTTTGCTCTATCATGTAGTAGTTTCCTCCTTCTGTTGTATAGCTTATTTATGGCCAAGGACCACCAGACTGGTTTCCTCTTTATGGAGAGTGACTCTTGGTTTTACTCGGGATGGCTCAATCCATGCATCCCTGTAGATGCTCATATAATGCACTTGTAAAGGATTCTGCAGATTGGATAGCATTATCCTGTAGCAAGGGGACTTTGAACCTTTTCACTTTGGTCTTGGGAAGTATGAAGTTTGCTTTTGAAAAGTTTTTCACAGTGGTTTCCTTGACTGGGGGTGGGGTCGGGAGTTGGATGTCCAGTGTGATTACTTTATGATTTGATCTTACCAGCGAGGGGTTTACCTCTGGTGTGGAACACTGATCCCCCATGTTGGTGATGATCAGGTCCAGTATGTTGTCACCTCTAGTGGGCATGGTGACCAGCTGTTCCAGGGTGCTTGAGTTTATAAACTCTAGAAAGCATTGGGAAAAGGAGTTTGTACTTGAGTAATTCTCCCAGTCGATGTTTGGGTAGTTGAAATCTCCTAATATCATGGTGTTTGGTAGGACCTTTATATTTTCCAGTGTTCTCAGGAATGCTGAATGAGGGTCTTGGGACAAGGTAGGTGATCTGTAGCAGGCTGCAATCTGATAAGCAGCTTTTCCCACTGTTAGTTGCACTTGGATGGTCTCCGATGCCTCATGCTGTGCCACTAACCTGGAGGTGTGGGTATCCTTTATGAAAATGGATACACCCTCTCCTTTTGTATTTCGGTCCTGGTTTTGGGACCGAAGCTTGGTGAGATTGGGATTTATTTAAGTGGAGCATGTCCAACAGCTCTGTGTTTGACATAGCTTTGTATGTTAGGCAGAGATCACCTCTGAGTAGGCGATATGCAACAGAGTAAAGCTGGAGTGTTTTGAAACGGTCTGTGTAGGGCATGTATTTGAGGCCACTAATCCTCTTTGTGAGGTATTTCTGCAGGCTTTACAGTTGTTGTAGATGTCTTATGAGGTACATACCAGAAGGGGTGTTGTACTCTATAATGGATCTAATGAGTGATGAGTAGAGGGGAACAATTACCTCTTTTTTTCTGCATGAGAAACCTTTTGTGATGAGGTGTGTCATGTAGAAGGATTTCCTGACTACTGTGGTGATGTGATTATCAAAGGAGAGTCTACTGAACACCTGTGTCCCAAGGTCTCTTATCACACTTTCAGTGTTAAGTATACTACCGCCTATGTTGCAGTTCATGGGTACAGAGTTTTTACCAAAGGGGATGAGAATGCACTTTTTGGCATTGAGGCCATGGCTTTGACACTAGGCATCTGTCTCAGTGAGGCCCTTTTGTAGGATGTCCACATCGTTAGTAGTTTCGATTATGGCTCTTAGTTTGCAGTCATCTGGGAACTTCATTAGCCAAAGACCTTCTATTTTAGCCTGTACTTCAGGGAAGTAGATACCAAACAGGACAGGACACAGGACTAAACCTTGTGGAACTCCACTTGTCACTGGCCTGAAGTCGGACTTGGAGTCTGCTACTTTCACAGTGTGGGTTCTATCAATGAGCCAGTTGGCAACCCATCTTGTGACATAGGTATTTATACCTAGTTTAGTGAGCGTATCTATAATTCCAGAGTGGGGGATGGTGTTGAAAGCCTTGGCAAGATCTAGATAGGCTGTGTGAACCACCTTACCCTTGTCTACGGCTTTGGTGACTGCTTCAAAGAAGTCTATCAGGTTTAGGAAACATGATCTGCCTTTTACAAACCCAAAATGGTTGTGGTCCAGAGTTTAGAGATTACCAATGTCTTTGTTTATAAGTTCCATGATGATACGTTCCATGGCCTTGCAGACCAGGCTCATCAGGCTAATGGGGTGCTAGTTCCCCAAGTCCGTGGTGGCTCCCTCCTTGTGTAGTGGGATAACCGTCACTGTGCGCCATTCAGCAGGCACAAAGCCTGAGGTGAGGCTATGATTGAACATGGTATTTAGGTCTGGTGCCAGTTCATTCTGTAGTTCGTGTAGAACGCAGCCTGGGATGTTATCTGGTCCCATGGATGCAGTGTTCCTGGCTTTGGAGAGTGGTTTTTACCTGTGCAGCCATGATGACAGCAACTTTGCATTCTTCCGGTATAGAGATGGGCTCTTTCATGGGTGAGAGGGGGGTAAAGTTAGCACTGATCCTATCTGCCAGGATGTTGGCAATATCAGTTGGGTCTGTATATTTAGTGCCATTGTGCTGTAACTTAGAGCAGATCTGAGTGTTGCCATTGTGATTCTTGACATAGCTATAGAATGCTTTGTGGTTGTCTTTAGAATCAGTGACAATTTTGTTTTTGTAACTAGCTTTGGAGGATTTTATCAGGGATCGCAGCTCCTTATTGAGGCTAACCAGGGAGCTCCTCCACTCATGGGTTTTACCCTCTTTTGCAACAGTTTCTTCCTTCTGTTGTGCAGTTTGTTTATGGCAGGGGACCACCAGATTGGCTTCATTTTCTTTCAGGATAGTGCCTTGGTTCTGTTTGGGATAGCATGATCCATGCACTCGTGTAAGTGCTTATAAAGTGCAATTGTGTAGGATTCAGTAGTCGTAACTGTATTGTCCATATGCATGGGTGTTCTGAAGTTCACCATTTCTGTCTTAAGAAGCATGAAGTTGTCTTTGGAGAAATTTTTTAACATGGTTTCCTTAATGGGGGTGGGGGCAGAATGTGTATATGCAGGGTAATTAGCTTATGGTCAGATCGAACCAATGAGGCATTGACTTCAGGTGTGGAACTTCGGTAACTCAAGACAAACCAAAACCCGTAACCAACACAAATAACCACAAAGTGAGCTAAATGCTGCTCATTGCCAGAAGTCTCAGCCTCCAGATGCACACACTCGAGGCACTTCTCAGTATGGAGAATATTTATATCTGTGCAGTAACAGAAACCTAGTTCAAGGCTCCAGAGAGCATACCAGCACTACCAGGATACCACTCACTCCATACCTACCAGCATCAGAACCTGGATCATTGCACATAGTGTGGGGATGTATCCATATTCATCAAGGATACCTACACCTCTCTCTACATGCTCTCTACAGGATATGTACCCATAGAATGTTGCACAGCAACATTCTTCCCACTCCACAGGTGTGGGGCCACAAAAGACCCTTGGCATTCATGATCTATGAATCTGACGAGTCTGATCTGCAAGGCAATGGAGCCAATCATAATGGAAGTCAACAATAAAGACATTGGGAACCTTCACACAGTTTAGCACACCCAGTTTGGCTTCATCAAATGCAGATCATGCCTCCTGAACTGAGTGGATTTCTTTGAGACAGTTACCCAGGCTACAGATGATTGAAATAAGCTCCACACAGCCTACCTATACCTCGCTAAGGCCTTTGACACCATTCCCCAGTCAGGTATCATAGATGAACTCACCAACCTGGGCATGAATCCATACATCACAAGATGGATTGCAAACTGGCACACAGATAGATCCCAAACATTAAGAGTTGCTGGCTACATGTCAGACTCTACACCGGTAACAACTGGTGTCCCCCAGGGTTCAGTCCTGGGGTCCATCCTGTTTGGTATAGACTTCTCAAAAGTACATGCCAACACAGGAGGGTTGTGGTTGACTAAGTTTGCTGGGAACTGTAAAGTGTTTGCCATAATAGATTCCCGGATGACACAAATATTCTCCAGAAGGGACTCTATGAGACAAATGTGTGGTGTCAGAATTATGGCCTCAAGATCAATGTGGAAGAATGCATAGTTATCCCCTTTGGTGAAAACAAAGTACCCACAAACTACCACATAGGTGTTACCCCCTTAAAACTGACAAGGTAATAAGGGATCTGGGGACACAAGTAGATAGTCATCTTTCCTTTGACAACCATGTTGCCAAATTGGGAAATCCTATGTGACCTACCTAATCAACAAAGGGTTTGCATCAGAATCAAAAGAGGTAGTGGTGGCCCTCTACTCTTAAGTCATCAGACCCATCATTGAGTACAATGCACCATTTTGGATGTACTCAACTAAGCATATCCAGCAGCTGTAGAGACCACAGAGGTACCTCACCAAGAGGATTACTGGCCTCAAACAGTTGTGTTATGCAACACAACTGGTAAAACTAAATCTGTTCTCCGTTGCATACCACCTACTCAGAGGCACACTATGCCTAACATACAGAGCCATGTCCAACACATAACTGTTGAACATGCTCCATCTACGGATAACAAAATTGAGTCGCACTACACACTCCAGGGATATGAACCTCATCACAACAATGAATACAACATGCTGGTGGGATAGAGTACCATCCCAGACACTTGCCTTACTGTGGAACAGAGTCCCAATGTACATCAGACAGAGCCCCTCACTGACACTCTTCAATAGGAACCTTGATGAGTGGATGGGAAACAGACAATTCATGCCAGGCATCACATCAGCAGCCCCACTAGAAAGGGGCTTAGGGTACTAACTATTAGAACTAGGGCTTGGGAAACTACCCAATGGGGTGGTGAAAGCTGCACAACTTGCCTAGGCTAATACATGCCTTTGTGAAGACAGTCTACTACATACCTATGAACCTATGTGACAGGTACATGTCTACAGGTTGTAGATGTGTACTTCATTGTACAGTCATGTTGTACAGCAGGCACATGGGCCACATACACTGTAATGCTTACAGATACTGGTGGCTGTTATGTACAGTGGGTGAGATGTGCACCTCATGTCTTTTGTGCCATTGGGATGTGTGCTGGGTGGGACAGTCCTGGATGGCTCCCTGTCATGGTCACCCTCTTACACACATCTCTGCCCATCCATCTTTGGTTTATTATACTGTGTTCCCCATATATATATATATATATATATATATATATATATATATATATATATATAGGTACATAGGTAGGTAATAGGCTATCTGCCTGAAGGCATATATTAGTATGGCCAGAGTGTGCAGCTATCACCACCCATGGAGTTAGTTCCCTAGGCCTCTGTGTAGTAGAGCTGATGAAGTGATCCATGGTGTGACAGTTCAGTTTCACATACACTCATCAAGGCTCCTCTGGAAGACTGTCAGTTAGGGACTCAGCTTAATGTAAGTTGGGAGCCTGTTCCAAAGCAAGGGAAGTCTGTGAGTTAATAATGTATCCCTCCAACATGTTCTATTTATTGTTGTGATGATGATATCCCTAGAGCATGTGGAACAGTGAGCTTGAGTTTACTTCAAATAGCGCATGTACATCAGTTCTGCACTGGACATGGACCTGTTTGTTGGGCAGAGATCGCCTGAGTAGACAGTATGCAACAGAGTATAGATTGAGTTAAATTCAGTCTTGTTGCATGGGGCAACTGTTTGAGGCCAGTAATCCTCTTGTTGAGGTACTTCAGTGGTCTTTCCAGCTGTTGAAGTTGCCTAGTCAGATTCATCGCAAGTGTGTCGTGATACTCTCTGATGGGTCTGATGACTGATGAGTAGAGGGAACCTCCTTTGACCTACATGCAAAGACCTTGGCAATTATTGTGGGAACACATTGCATAATTTTCTAACCACTTTGTGAATGTGTTTCTAGAGATGACTATCCACGTGTCCATAGCTCCCTTATTATTACCTCCATATTTAGGGCGTTGGTGCCTATGTGGTATTTGTATGACTGCAGCTCGCGGCCATAATTTTGACACCACATCTGTCTGACTGAGACCCTTTTTAAGGATGTCTCTGTTGTCCCAAACAGTGATTATGACAACCTTTTTGCAGTCATCCACAAACTTTGCTAAACATAGCCCTCGTGCGTTTGACTGTATTTCTGAAAAGTATACACCAGACAGGAGGGGTCCCAGGACTGAGCCATGGGGGACAGCAGTTGTTACCAACTTGAACAGGAGACCACAATTCTTACCTTGTGGGATCTATCTGTGCCCCAGTTGGCAATCCATCAGATGACATACATGTTTATGCACAGGTTGTTGATTTTGTGGATATGACATGTGTGTGGGATGTTGGAAAAGGGCTTTTCAAGGTCTATGTAGGCCATGTGGAGCTCATTTCATTGATGTATGTCCTGGGTGACTGCCTTGAAAACTGTCTAGCAGGTTTAGGAACCATGATCTGCCCCTATCCAAACTGAAATAGGTAGGGTTGGATGTTTGTAGGCTCCCAATAGCTCTGTTTATGAGTTCCATAATGATGGACTCCATGGCCTTGCAGATAAGGCTTATTAGGCTTATAAGACAGGCTTATAAGACAATAGTTCCCATGGTCTGTTGTGCACCAACACTTGTGGAGTCTGCCAAATGTTGCTGTAACCCATTCAACAGTTTCATATCCTGTACAGAGGGTGAGTCTCAACAGACTGTTCAGCTGCAGGGTCTGTTTGTTTTGAAATTCACATATGACACAGCCAGGGAAACCATGTCATCCCATAGACGCCATGCTTTTAGGTTTGGATAGAGCTGTTTAACCACTGTATATGTGATTTCTGGGTTTTCACAATCTCCAGGTATGGTAATGGGCCCTTTTGTCAGTGAGAGGGGGGTAAATATGTATGAACCTGTCTGACAAGATGTTTGCAATGTCAGTCATGTACATGTATTCATTTACACTTTGCACTGACTCAGAACACATATGAGTTTACATTGATATTTATGACATAGCGAAAGAAAGCTTCGTGGTTCTTTATGGACTCTTTGGCAATATTTTTGCCAGAACATGGCCTAGATAATGTTAGGAGTGCTCATTGTTTCTTAATGATACTGATCGGAGATTTATTGATCTTCTTTGGATTTTCACTTTCTTTGAACAACTTAAGTACTTGTAGTACATAGTTTGATTATGACAGGGGTCCAATATATTATATGGGTCTGTTTTCATATCACTGTGTGCACAAGGCAGGATTGGTGAATAGTGACAAGTGTCTGGAGTAAGAACTGCAACTGCCAGATATCTGTAGCCCACTGCTGTACTCAGACATGGCCTAAGTGTGTGAGCATGCCCATTATGACCTTTCAGTATGTTGTTGACTGACATTTGCTTCATTTGTTTAAGTGTGTGAGCATACCCAGTATGACCTTTCAGTATGTTGCTGACTGAAATTTGCTAAATTTGTTTAAGTGTGTGAGCATGCCCACTATGGGCATATATACTATATGTGTGTGAAAAATCAAGTTGGTTTTTACTTCAGGGCTCACCTTTGTGTTGTACATTGACAGGAAGCACGCTGTGCCTGCAGGGCTTCCATGAGTCAATTTGCATAGACTTATCAACATTTCTACATAAGGGGGGGCAGCTATTATTTGTACATTTCTACCCGGGGGGGCACACCTGATTGTTACTATGGGTGTACATAGGATGAGGGGTACACCTGGCACTTATACACATTTGCTAGGCCTGCACTGCTATGTCAGGTACTCCATTTCAGTTTGTACTGTTGCCTATCATACTGGCTTGAGGCATACCACTGTACTACAAATCTTAGCTTCCAATTACATGCATATTAGTTTGTGACTTCATAGCCTACCCAACCCACATCACACTGCCTGGCCTGCTATTATCTGTCTGCATAGACCTGGGGGGAGGTTACTCATATGCCTCTTCAGAGGGCATGATACAGCATTTGTTTGTGTTTGCGTTTATCTACAATTGTCCTGCTGGCTGTGACTGTTAGGTATGTGACCCCCCCCCCCCCAACTGGTATGTGTGAGTGACTTAAGTTGTGTCTGTGCCAGTGAAATACTGTCATGGCTTAGTGGTTCAGTACTGTGACTATAGTGCACAGTATCCTGAGTTCGAGCCCTGTCACTCCTTTTTATTTTCCTGCTGGGCAGACCTGACTGGTTAAGGAACAGTAAAGCAGGCGTGAGCATGTTTACCCGACTTTGCTCGACTTTGCCCAACATTGCCCAACTTTGCCCAACGTTGCCCAATGTTGCGCTGGTTAGCGTGGTACACAGCTATGCGCAGTTGTATTTAAATATGCTCAATACTGGTAAAATTTGCTTAGCCGTGCTTTATATTGCTTAAAATGGGGACTCATGCCTCAGGTGCTGCTGCAGGGCTGCCTATGTCGGATGCACATATTACACTCCCTATACATGTTTGAAAACAGGTAGTGTCAAGTTAGGCATCCCTTTTACTGTATGTGTGAGTCAGAGAGAGGTGTCATTTCCAGGGTTCCTACTGAGTCATTGTATGTGCTATGCGTTGCCTCTTTGCCAAGGCCAGGGCATACTGGGCACGCCTCCTTCTGCCTACTGGGGCAGGCTCAGGTTGTTCCTCCTCCGAGTCACACTGTGCCTGTGCAGGCCTTGGCAATGGTGGGGGGCTGTTTGTCCCTGCCTCATGTTGTTCCTGCTGCAGCTGTTTCCGCAGGATCATATTGTGTAGCATGGCACATACCATGACAATTTGGGTACATGTAGTTGGTGAGTACTGCAAGGCTCCACAGATGCATCCAGGCACCGGAACCGTGACTTGAGCATCCCAAACACATGCTCAGTTATGTTTCTTGTTTCTGCGTGTGCCTCATTATGGAGTTCTTGCTCAGGTGTGTGTGCATTTCTGATGGGTGTCATCAGCCATGGCTCCAGTGCATATCCAGCATCCCCCACTAGGTGACCAACAGGGATGTCCCCACTGGCAAATCTCTGGTACAGCTGCGTCAGATTTCAGATGTGGGAATTGATATAGCTTCCAGAGCAGCCAGCACACACATTCATTATTATGTCCTGGGCATCACACATGACCTGGCAGTTGATGGAGGGGAAGCCCTTGCGGTTGATGTAGACCCTACCCCGCTCACCGGGTGGTGCTTTGATGTGTATGTGCATGTAGTCTTGCACCCACTACCTCAGGGTATTCTGCTATTTGGTGGAAAAGATGCATATTGCTGGCCAATGCCTCACGGGAACTGGAGAAATATATATGTGCTCACTGACATGTCCTGACATGACATCCAGGAACTGGTGCAGTACCCTGGATGCCGATGCCTGTGAAATCTCCATCATATCACCAGTTGGTGTCTGGAAGGTACCTGTAGCTAGTATTCTTAGGCCAACTCATACCTTGGTATCCACTGGGACGGGTTCCCCCTCTGTTGGTTCTGTGTGTGAGGCATGGCCGGCACAGCTTAACAATTTGCTGCAGGAGGGGTCTCTGTCCACCCTATAGTGCTCCACTATCTCCAGCTCATGTAGCCCCTGGTAGGATACCTTGGGTCTGTACACTCTTCTCCATCTCCTCACTGTGGTTTGCTCAGCAGCATTCACAACATCACCACCCTCAGCACCTTGCACATGTTGGTTTATGATAGCAAGAGCAGCCCCTAACATTTTGTCTGACTTTAAAGTTTTTAAGCTTTCCCTCTTTGTATACTGCAGTGTTGCAGAGTTCTTGGGGAAAAAACAGGGAAGAATGCTGTTTGCAGAGTTTAAAGTGCTGAGCTGGGCTGGGATAGTCTGCTGCCTGTGTAATTAGCTGGTTCTTATATATTTCACCTGGCAGCTCTTAGTTCTCTTTGGTTAACTTCCTACTACTCCTTTTCCTTCCTTTTCCCTTTCTGTTTCTGCTTGGGGCAGCACTGCGCAAACATGCGCACATGTGCGCACATGCTGTGTGCATGTTTGCAAGAAATTTCAGATATTTTCATGGTGTGCACCTTTGGTTTCTGGTTTTCAAAAAAGACAACTGTAGACATGCGTCTTGCAATCCTGAGCAACTCAGGGCAAACACACGACACTGTGCTCCAATTAGCTTACAGCCTTTCTGACACACCCCCTCATGATGTTATCTATATTCTACTCTACTACTCACCTACTCCTACACTTACATTCTTGGGACATGGCTCACATGCTGGGGAAAATTGGGATTCATTATCCTTATCCTCATTTGCATAGGATTGCCTACTAATGCTTGGTTACATCTCTCACACTGAGCTTCCCCCCTTAGCAACCAGTACTCAGTGGCTATGTTGTCTTCAGCCTGCCATTCACCTGCATGGTAGGATAAGCTTTTTAGTGAAAATAGCTATTTTTGGCTATTTTTTAAATTATTTTCTTGTTTTTATAAGCGCCACACGTTTGCGCGGTGCTGCACTACGCTTAATCATCGGAAAACGGGGAAAAAAAGTTAGATTTTAATAATTTTAAACATGTATAAATGCCAATGACCTTATATTTGGCCATTGGCATGCTTCCTCAACTGTATGCATCCTTTATTTGGAGCTGTCGTAGCTCCCTTTAGCTATTTGCAGAACTGTACTCCGTTACCAACGGAGTACATTTCTGCAGATTTCTTCACTAATCTTCCACGGACAGGTTAGTGTTTTCTGGATTGCAAATTTACCTCATTTGCATAGCTTTCAGCAGCAAATGAAGTAAGTTGCATACCATGACGCGGTACGTGCAAGAGTAGCTTTAGCAGCTCTCGTGCACACCCCTGCTGGCTGTACCTGGATCACACGGCAGACATATTGCCTCTGTCAGCTCCTACACTCTTCTTGCACTCCGTGAAAGCTTTCCTAAATCCGGCCCACTATTTAACCTTTTATGATGGCAAAAAAACATTTAATGTTAATATGATCACTGCGTCCAGGGTATTTATCAGCTCTTAACTTGATCTGATAGCAAGATTCCCGGCACTCAAGCCATACCTTATAATTCCCCTGAAAAGTCCTCCAAACTAACAGCTTCCAGTACACTAAAAGTGAATTTCTTAAAACAAGAACAATTCAGTGAATGTTTTACTAACATATTATTTTGATCTTTATTTTTATCATTAAATTATGGTCATAAATTATGCAAGCAAATTTTCTGAAAGTTTTTCCTACATAGAAGCAAAGGCATGTTTCCATTATGCAATGTAAACCACTCCGGATAAGTTACAGTCAAATATTTCAAGGCATCAAAAGGATAAGTTAAGAACTCAGATGTAAGTGCAGGAGGTGTTAGTTATAAACCTGCACTGCTTGCATCTCCTGCATTTAAAGATGCATGGAGTGAAATGTCCTGTGTTTTGGGGACATGAACCTCTTTCCAAAAAGGACCTAATGTTATGTGATCTTTTATATGTATGCGCAGGAAGTCCTCCTAAAGCTTTTGCCAAGTCACTATTACCTAGAATGATTTTCCAATTTGTTCTAGGATTTATTTTATTACATTCATGTCTGCCATAATTGGTAAAGAGAATGCTCTTCTAAAGGCAGAGTCTGAGGTTTGTTTTGGAGCTGGTGTGTAAATTTCCACCAATAATTCTTCTGTTGCCACTTTGTGTAAGTTGGGTTTGGCGCTGTCTAACCTAAGCAATGAAACTTTGTGTTGGATCTTTGATAACCAATCAGGGTCATACCCTCATGCTAAGAGGAATGATCCCAAAGTTATAGACTCCTTTAGAAAGGTGGCATCATTGCTTGTGAGTCTGCTCAATCTGATAAATTGTCCCTTAATTCCTTTCTTCATATGGAATGAATGCATACTCTTCTTGTGCAAATACTGGTTAACAAATGTTTCTTTTCTATGTATTTTGTTCTCCAAGATGGTGTAGTTGTTCATGTCCAACTTCAAGTTGATATCCAGATAGTTGACCTTGCTCCCATACCCACCCATGATGAAATTCAAAATGGCTGTGCTGTTGTTGACATGGGAGTAAAATTTTTTTAATTCTTCCTCATTACCTTTCATAAGAAGACCAAGTCATGTATTAATCTCCTGTAGAAGATGACCTTGGAGAACAAAGGGTGGAATTTAAAATGTTCTTGTTCCCACCAGGCCAAGACAAGATTAGCAAAGACAGCAGCTCCCAAGGCAACCCCTGTCTTTTGCTTGTAAAGTTTGTCAGCAAAAGTAAAGAAATTATCTTGTACTAGATCCAACAAAGAGCAAATATTGTTAATTAAACTATTGTTTAAGTTGGTACAGTTAGTTAGGTAGTTCCTTACAAATTAAATCCCTATATTCTGTTGAATACAGGTATATAGGGACACAACATCAAGAGCTATAAATGCACACCCCCCAGTGACATTTGTACATTACTCAACAGTTACAATAAATGGCAGGTGTGTCTCATGTAAAATTCAAAAGCCTGTGCAATGAAGTTTAATAAATGATCTAAAAACCATGAAATGGGCTGTGTCTTATAGTCATCTGCAGTGACTACTGGTCTGAAGGGGAATTTTTATGTACTTTCAGAATTCCGAAGAATCTTGCCATCTTAGGGAGCTCAACTTGTAGAAATGTATTGTTTCCATGCCTATTTCGTCTTGACTTAATAGGTCAAAAAGTGAGTGGTCTATCACTGAAAAGCTTTTGTTAATCTTCTCTTTGGTGGTTTCCTCATAACAGTTCTCATTACTCAATAAATTTCAGATGGCCATCGCATGATCTTTTGTGTTCATTGCTACTGTAGTGCCTCCCATCTGCTTTCATAATGCAGATCTCTTCCCTCCTTGACAGTTTTTTAAGGCATCCCTTTCTTCTTTTGTTAAATCGTGTGCTCAGGGTCTAGTGCCCAGTCACTTATGAATGTCTTCTTTGCAATGATCATGAAACCCCAGCAGTGTGCTATGCAATGCAGGATTGTATGTACTTTTCTTTATAACAATATCATTACTACCTTCAAAGTATGGAATGACTTGCAAAATGTATTTTAAATTCAATTTGCGTGCATACATTTTAAAATCCACTAGGATCTTGGTAATGTTCACCCTTTGAGTCAGAATGAAGGAAAAATCTTTGGCTAAAATATCATGATGGTAATTATTCAAATTAGTCACTCGGGTTTAAAATTTCAAAGTCTGAGTTCATTTTTTTCTTTTTGTTATTTATTCCTTTTCCCCTCTTCTGTCTCTTCCCTCCTGTCTGCAGTTTTTGTGTTCTGATGTTCCAGATGGGTGCAATAAAAGAGGTGCCGGGAAAAAATAAGGGGGGGATATGTGTCTGTTATGTGTTGTTGGTAGCTCCAGTGACTGGTTAAATCACATTATTTGAACTGTCCCTCTGCACTTGATTTGTTATAGGGACAGTATTTGGTGGTTAGCACAGGGTTGGCACCTTCAGTGGTTAAATTAGAGGTTTTCAACAGATAAGCTGTACCCTTTCATAAGCTTCTATGTTCCTCTTCAATTTGTTTTTCTTTCTGTTAATAATGGTCACAGAAAGCCTTTCTGCTTTGACTATAATACAATTCCATAAATTGACAAATTGTGTAAAGTAGTAAGATTGTTTGATTTTTTTTCATCCAACAGCCACATTTCTTCTTTTAGACAGCTTATTTAGAGTTTATAATCAGCTATCAAATGATCCATCAGATTAACACCTGTATCATTAAACAGTTTGACTAGATCTTTGTTGAGGAGGTCACTGGTATTCACACCATTCGTAAATTTATAAACTCTTAGCCTGAAAGTTATACATTCAAGGCATGCACATTTTTCTAAATAAAGAATTTCATACTGCCATGCTTTGTACTTGGTTACCAGGTTCTCTAGTCTACAAATATCTTTTTTTACACACCTCTATTTGAAGGTGATTATTATAATCAGTGGAAGTAGTCTGTTCTAGTTTGATCTCTAAGACTGCTATAAGACAATGGGTTATCAACACTTTTGGAGTTAAATTCAAATAAATTCTCTGTACCTGTATGTACTTGCCTCCTGTTGTTACTGAGTCTTACTATACTTAAATGAGAATCAATTTATACAAATTAGAAAGTAATACATATAATATGCTTACCAGACACAAAATGGCAAACGTCTTGACTCAAAAAAGATTTAATAGTATCAAAAATCTTTTAAAGAACCAAACAACGTTTATATTAATTCCAAGTTTCATTAGTACGGTAGGCAGATATTGTCTTATTCAGAAACATTTCAGAGAGAAAATGAGCAATCTAGACACGTCTTACTAGAAATTATGTATATAACTTTAAATATTAATGAGCTACTTACAGTGAGCAGCATCTTTATATACAGACAGTCCAGATCAGTTTTGAATATAGATCTCAGAGAGGTTAGACCACATCTATTTTTCTCAGTGTTATTATGTGTCTTAATATGATGTGCCAGACAGCAACATATACCTTCCAGGAATGAAGAAACATATATATATATATATACACACATAGGTTTACCTTTACAATGCCACCACACACACATGTCATAAAGCCGACTCTAAAGGTCAGAAACTGCACTTTTGAATCCTGAAAACATCAAAAGTGCTACACAATGAAATTCGACATTCCAGGAATGTTGAATTACTTTGAAACACCCCTCATTTCCAGATGTCTACAAACACTGTTATGCAGCCCCCCTGCACCCCCCACACCCTCTGCTAATTTGGTATACTAACTCCGAAATCACACTACAGTGGGGGAAGGGGTACATGTTCCGATCCCCACTGTAGTGTAATCTCCAGTCAGAATGCCGAATTCACATGAGCGAATGCGCACTGGCATTTGCTCATTTATTAGTTTGACAATTCATAGTCATTATTCTGAACTGCTGCAAATGTTGTTTCACACATCTGACCATTGCAGATGTGCATTTCAACCTTGTAAATGTAAATCATATATATATATATATATATATATATATATATATATATATATATATATGGGTCTACTTTAAAAGACCGAACCGACGATTCCCCAACACGCGGAAAACGAAGACCAAACGACCGACAGGTAAGTTTACCGACAGGGTGATTTGCCGACAGTGGAAAGACCGACAAGGGTAATGTGCGATCGCGACTCGGTAAGTGTGCGACAGTGACGGCGTTAGGAGCGGTGAGGTAAGTGTGCGATATTGTGGGATTTCGGGTTAGGCTGTGGGAAAGGTGAGTGTGTGTTAGTGTCAGAGTTAGGGTTCATGTAAGGTAAGTGTGTGATAGTGAGGGACTGTAGTTTAGGGACGGGTTAAGTGAGTTAGGTTTAGGGTGCAGGTAGGTGAAGTGTGCGATAGTGTCGGAGCTTGGGCTAGGGGTGGGTTAAGTGAGTTAGGGTTAGGGTGCAGGTAGGTGAAGTGTGCGATAGTGTCAGACCTTGGGCTAGGGGTGGGTTAAGTGAGTTAGGGTTAGGGTGCAAGTAGGTGAAGTGTGCGATAGTGTCGGACCTTGGGGTTAGGGGTGGGTTAAGTGAGTTAGGGTTAGGGTGCAGGTAGGGTGAGTGTGCGATAGTGTCGGACCTTAGGGTTAGGGTTTGGGTTAGGGCTAGTGGGTATGCTATGTAGTGTGATGTGTTGTTTACGTTCGGTGTGTCGGTGTTATGGTGTTCGGTGTTTTGCGTTGTCGGTTTTGTGTGTTGTCGGTTATCTGGCGTCGGTGATTTTTGTGTTGGCGAAGTAGCGTGTCGGTCTTTCAAAGTAGACACATATATATATATATATATCTATATATATAAAGAACTGAAAATCTGTGTTTGTTTTCATAAGTATCTGTGCTTGGAACTAACATAATTCTCAATAAAATATGTCATATCTGCCTTTTGCATGCTTTCTTCCATTGTACAGACATTTGACAGAAAAGTAGAAGCTCTGTATCCAGAAATTGTATTTCTTACTACAAGCAGATTAGCTAGAAAGTATTTAATTCACTTTTCATAACAAGGAGAAAGGAAAAAAAAAACAGCAGCACTTAGATAAAGATTCAATAATGTTTGTCAGCCAGTAAAGAACCTGCCATGTATTAGACATATTTGTTCTTTACAGAAGCACAAGGTCCCACAATGATTGTGCTACTAAGAGGAATACTAGAGTAAAATGTTATTTAGTTTGATGTGGGATTCTATAACAAAAAACATAATCAAATAAGAGTAGCATTTTTAAGAGAAATAGACTTCAAAAGTAGCAGAGGAATGCAGTTCAAGCAAAATTACCAGTACAGTTAGAATAATTAACTGATAGCAAGCATATCTGGCATATGGCTCCACACAAGCTCCTACCCTTGTGGATCTGAAGATGATCCACATCACAAGTTAACAAATCAGCCTGTGTACAACTGAAAAAAAAGTTGACGGTCAGCAGGCAGAGGTGAGAAAGATAAAGAAAAAAATAGAAATGTGACTCATAATAAGTAAAATGATAAATAAATGCAGATTGTGCTGTAAAAGTAATGGATAGCAGAAAGTGTGCATTGAGAGAATCACAGATGATAGCACCTATCATTTTAATTCAAAATCACAGGAGGAAATACTACAAGCATAAGAAGAGTGATACAGTTGTTAACCAAGCTTCTAAAATATGCACTAGAAAATGACATTTCTCCAAAATATATAAAAGAAAACGTGTGCTAAAAAAGTGCATGTTGCTGAAGTAAAACATGAAAATTAACCATTTTTCTTTTGGTACTATAGAGCTTAAAATTTATCTGAAATGGGGAAAAAGGACTCCAAAGTAAATATATGCTGTTGGAAAGAAATAATAAGAACTAATATATATATATGCTACTGGAAAGAAATAATAAGAACTAATTGACAATCTGCTGAATTTAAATCTGATACAAATGCAAAGTACAATATCATACCATAAAATACATATAAGCAAACAGAAATACACAGTTTTCAGGAAAGAGCTCTATGTATATTGTTAGGATATTCTCCTCACAGGCATGCACCAGGTCAAAAGCCACTGCCATGTTAATAATACAACAATAAAGCACTTTATTTTCTTTTTTAAATGGTTATGGCTTCTGAGAATTTAGAAATTATAACAAGAATTCACAGTGTGAAAGCAAAGAGTGTGTATATTTAAAATTAATCAGACTATCATAGAGACAAGACATACAGTATGCAATGTTAATCTCTATGCAAGTTTAGGAAATTTGGTAGGAGAATATTGCATATAAGTAAGATCTAATAACCTGCCAGTGATTCATGTTCCCAAAGAAGCACCTACTGCTATCAAAAGAAGAGCTGAGTGGGAGGTAAAGACAATTAAGAAAGACTAAGGTGCCAAAGCAGAGTCAAAGAAATGCATGAAGTGTTTGGTCACCATTGTAAGGAAAGACAAGATTCACATTAATACTGATCCACAAGAATGCCAAATATTATGCTTCTTTCAGTGCCAGACACACACAGGTTTCAGATAAATAAAACTACATGAGCAAAGTTCCAAACTGTATTAATTTAATATGTTGTTAGGAATTTATGTGTCCCTTAGACTAAGAGATCTAGGTTTTAGTCAGTACCAGTGTTTTCCAAACAAATGCTACTAAAGTAATTGAAAGCTTAAAAGGTGCTTTAAATAAGGCAAATGACCTATTACTTATAGATTTAAGCACAAGAAGGAGACAGGAGGCTGATAAAGATGCAAAATACATTAAGATTAAGATAACACAATTTCAAGATGAATAAGAGCAAATATAAAAAAGAATGGCAAAACTGAACAATGTGGGCAAAATTCTAAACTTAGAGGAACTGGAAACTGAATATAGCCAGAAAAGGACCTATATTAAATCAGCGAATGCTTAAATAGCAAACACTGATTTATCCACCCACTAAGAACGAAACTGAAAATCTCAAAGACACGAAACAACAATTTTTCGTTGTTCCATAAAAAAAAAAGTTCAAAGCACAAACAACCCCCATGTGGGCAGCTGTGCCCCCCACACACCCCCTACTTAAATATACCAACTTTGAGATCGCACCACAGTTGAGGAAATGGCAAAGTCCCAAAAATGGCCCAGCGATTTTTTTTTCCCTGTGAAAAAATCGCTGTTCTGTGTCTTCGGGATTTTAAGGTTTCGTTCTTAATGGGTCGATAAATCAGCATTCGCAATTTTAAGCACTCGCTGATTTAAAGGGAACCCCCAGAATATAAGCAGGTATTGCAGAGGTTTCCAAGAATGATGCAATTTGTCTAGTATATCTGAGAAAACTATGCCATTTCACCCAGAAGCTCTTCAAGCAGACCTTGCCCTACCCATGGAGATTCAAACAGCACAAATGTTTTATACTTCTGAATAAATGTGTTACTGATTTACAAGCATTAAAATACTATCATAAGAATAAACCATTTGTGACATTTAACATCAGAATATTTTAGGCAAAATGCTTTCAGAGCAGTGATCCTTAGAGTGAACAGACAAGTTGCTTATGGGTTAACAGATATGTACAAAATAGATACACTCATATAGAAAATCACCAAGAACAGTAGTGGTCTACAGGTGTGAGAAATTCCATATATATACCTGCATTAAAGTAGTTCAGATAGCACACAACAAACATGTAAAACATGTTCAAAATATCTCTGAGAAGAAATCTCTGAGATTGTAAAGAAATTTTCTTAATCTACAGAAGTGTGATCAAAAGAGAAATCCAAATAATTTAAGAAACCACTTATAGCAAGCATACTGAGAAGGAAGTTATTTGAAGAATGTTAAATTCTTTAAATAGTTTAGCAGTTACCAATGCCAGAAGAAAAAGTTAAAGAATTAAAGAGATGCTCTAACACTGGTTTAGAGGGTCTATATCAAATGGTTGAACTTTTAAATGTTTGAACATCATATGGTCGACACCATATGATCATACTTTTAAAAGTTTGAACGTTTCAGCGGAGATCTCCATACAGTGCGGAATGGGAAAGTTTCCCTTTTCTGCACTGTAATGCGATCTCAGAGTTGGTACATTTAAAGAGCAGCGGGTCTGGGGGATGCAGAGGGGCTTGCCCCCCTGCTTAAAACGTTCAGGTAGTTTTTTTCTGTAGTTTATTTATTTATTTAGATTTTCGAACTTTTAAAAGTTCGATCATATGGTGTTGTCCATATGACGTTCAAACTTTTAAAAGTTCAGTCATCTAATATAGACCCGGTTTAGAATTGCTTTCACTGAAAGAAGTTAGAAAGAGAGGCTGTCATAAGGAACATTCATCAGTAAAGAACACATCAATTGTATTAGTTGATCCAGGGTTAATGCTCAAAAATGACAAGATAGGAGTTCCCAACTAACTGAGAAGACAAATGGGTGAGGTGATACGTGATTGATATATAGAATACTACAGTGCAAAGAAACAGTAAAAAAATATAATCTACTGGTCAGGAATGTTAAGTCAAATATGTAGAATGGAAAATACATACCATAACAATTCAGAGGATGACAGCTAGCTAATATAGCTGTCCTGGAAGTGAAAAGCACATTTGTCTATGGAGTAAATGTTCACAGGCTTATTCATTTTCAAAAAACAGTAATGTTTCCTATATGAGTGGAGTATTATTCAGTGTTCCCTGAAATATATTGACAGGCATAACAAGTGTGATTGGTGAATCAATTAATGCATTTATTCATTTATTTATTTAATCATGTATTTATTTTTATTTATTTAATTTGAAAACCAGGTAAGACAACTAGTATTAAATGTTGGACCATTCTCAGTCAGAACCTTGGCCAAATAAGACCAACAAATATACAACAACATATACATGAACAAGAACAAATGAAATAAATACACAGTGGATTTATATACAGAAAAAGTACCAAATAAGCAATTTATTGATGACCAACAACGTTTTATAGATAATTGGGAAGCAAGGCAAAAGGAATTGAAACACCATAAAAAAAAGAAGAAATAGAAAAAAAATTTTGGAGAAATACCTACGAAGATCTTGTGGAACATAACAAAGATGCTGTATGGGCAAAAAAAATGAAAGAAAGAAAAAGAAGTTCAAATGTACAGGATATGAAATGGGGTGAAGTAATGGCCAGAGAAACTGAAACAAATTTATGAAAAGCTTCTAACGGGAAAACCCCAGGCCCAGATGCAGTACTGAGCTTCTGGCTAAAAGTATTAACATCTTTACATGAAGACTTAGCCATGAGTAAGAAATGATTTATATGCGCACCATAAACAGGCACCAACCTAGTTAACAACAGGAAAAAACAATATTCCTCCTTAAGAGAGAACCTGCAAGCTATCCTAAAAACTATAGACCAATAAATTACCTTCTGATTATGTATAAACTATACACTGGAATTGATTCTGACAGAGTTTATAGTCATTTAGAAGAAAATACAGTCATGGCAGTAGAACAAAAGAGTAACAAAAGAAATTCATATGGAACAAAGGATCATGTGCTGTTAAAGAAAGTCATAAAGGAGAACTGTTAAAACGGGAAGAACCTAAGTATGGCATGGATAGACTACAAAAAAAAATTTGACAATATCCCACATTCATGAATAAAGAGTGCTTAAAAATGTATAAGCTGTATTCTACACTGATTGATTACATTACAGTGACCATGAAACAGTGCAAACCACCTTGCAGTTAAGTCATGAGAAAGGACAAATTAATATTCCAGGCATAACAATTCAAAGGGAGATATTAAAGGGTGACTATTTGTCACTGCTACTCTTTTGTCTTACCCTTAACCCATTAAGCTGTCTACTCAACTGAGTAGCTCATGGCTAAATTTGGATCCCAGAAAACAGCAAAGTGTAAAAACGTATCTTCTTTTACTGGATGATTTAAAGCTGTACAAATCATCAGATGAGGAACTGAAAGCACAACTGCAAGTGGTCAAAACTTTCTCAGGTGATATAAGAATGTCATTTGGTCTTGATAAATGTGCAAAAGCAACCTTTAAAGCAGGAAAGCTGCAGCACCAAGAACACCTCAGTCTGAGACAGGAATGTGATATAGGTTCATAAAAGGTTACTAGGCTAATAGCCCTAGAGCCCTTACAAGCTTAGTTATATTTATCCCATGTTTCTCCAGTTGTCGGTGGTTAGGTGAGTGATGTTTGCAAAGATAGGGGCTTATGGCAGTTAATACTGACCTCCTCAGGATGGACATGAGCACCACCCCAGGAATGAATTTGTGATCAACTATCTATTGATCTTGGTTGCATTTGAAGAGGGTCAAGGAGGGGCTCTTTTTCACATGAATTGAAAGCTTGTTCCAGAGAAGTAATAGTCTCTGCGAGATGCAGCTCTCTCTCCAGCATGACCTGTTGATGTCAGAGGCTAGGTTAAGATCCCCAGAGTGAGTGACCCTCATGCAGTTTGATTTATAAATGTGTAGCATTTCCATCAGGGTTGGGTCAGAGACTGTCCTGTAAGCCAGGTAAAAGTCACGTGTTAGCAACCTGTAGGAGACAGAATGCAGTGACAGGGCTTTCAATCTTTTCACATAAGACTTGTTTTGTGTACTTTGTAATTTATTGGTGAGAAACATCTGTGGTGTCTCCAACTATTGTAGGTGCTTAGTGAGATATGTGCAAAAGGGAATATTGCACTCAATTATTAGTCTGATGAGGGTCAAGTATAATAGAATTATAACATCCTTAAACCTAGATGCAATGCCTTTACTTATAAAATGTGCCACACAGAAGGATTTCCCTACTACTGTGTAAACATGGTGGTCATACTACAAACTGCATCATGTACCACTGGGTCTACACTTGGGGGGTGCTGTCAATAATGTAATTAACAGGGATGTCAGCTTTCCCAAGGGAATAATACTATTTTTTTTGCCTTTAGCTTTAATCCCTGACTTTGGCACTGTCTGCAATATATTAACATCATTGGGGGACTCAATATCTGCTCCCAATTTGCGATCATTAATGGACTTGGTCAGCCACAGGCCATCCAAGTTTGCCTGAACTTCTGAGAAATAAATTTTGAATACTAAGGGGCCCAGCACAGAACCCTGCAGTACAGCACTGGTGACTGGTCTTTTGCTAGAAGTGAAGTCACCCACTTTGACAGTATGTGTCCTGTCAGTGAGTCAATTAGCTACCCATCTAGCAATGTAGGGGTTAATTCCCAATTGGGAGAGTTTTTCAATAATATCTGAGTGTGGAATTATGTCAAATGCCTTGGACAGGTTAAGATAGGTGGTATGCACTGTATTTTCCTTATACAGAGCCTTGGTGACTTTCTTGAAAAAGTCAGCCATGTTTAACAAGCGTGACCTGCCTTTACCGAATCCAAATTGGGTTGGGTCCAGAGTTTGGAGATTGCCTAAGTCCTTGTTAATGAGGTACATAATGATTCTTTCCATGGCCTTGCAGATAAGGCTAGTCAACCTTATGGGTCTATAATTACCAGGGTCTGTTGATGGTCTCCCGATGTGCAGAGAGATTACTGTTGCTGTCCTCCATTCCACCGGAACATAGCCAGTTTGCAGGCTGTGGTTAAATAAAGATCCAAGTGAGTGGTTCTGCTAGGTCATGTAAGTTGTTTAAAAGGCAAACCTAGATGTTGTCCTGTCCCACTGATGCCATATTTTTGGCATTGGAGAGTGCCAAGATGACCAGCTCTCTTGTGATAATAGGCTGAGGAATGATGGCAGGTATACTTTGGCAGACAGCTGGAAGGGATAGGGAGGTGAAGTTTGTTCCAAATCTGTCAGCTAATAGGTTGGCTATTACTTCCAGTTGATTATGGGTGGTGCCATTTACAACCAGTTCAGCACATACATGGGTATTCTTTAGATTTCAGATGTAGTTAAATAATGCTTTGTGATTATCCTTAGCTAGGGAGGCTATTTTTGTTTCATAATTAGCTTTGAAGGACTTGACAAAATCTCTAATTGTTTAAGACAGATAATTATTTCTTCTCTGATGAGCCCTCTTGTTCTTGGACATTAGTTTATTTCTATTGGTTTGGTATATAGCCTATTTATACTAGCAGTCTGGGATGATGTGATATATTGCCATTTATGCCAGGAAAAGTAGAGCAGTGGATGTGTAACATATGCCAGCTTAGTTAGCTGGACTTTTATAAAGAATTGTATGTCATTTTATATCAAACTAATTTGTACAGGTACTTGTGTTGAAAATGTATTTGTAAAATTGCTTGTTAAAAATGTACCAAAAGTGGGTCCTGCTGGATATAAAACAAATATACATGTGTGTCATACTGTACTGTAACTGTTGAAATTAATATATTGTAACAGAGGATACTGGAAGAGAAGTGGTTAATCTCAGTCCAGCTAGCTTTGAAACATAGTGTGAAATTAAATTACCTGGTTTAGGCCATAATTATTGTAACTTACAGTTCTGATTGCAGCCAGGGACTAAATGCCTATGAAAACCAGGACTACGAATCCTACTGTATTGTCCTTAATGGTGAACTAACTGAAGGGTGGAAGTTTTTAAATGGTTTTATAGCAGATGTTATAATGCATCTCAGCAAAGCTCTATCTCTGTGTGTGGTAACACATATATGCTAAATTCTGGTTCATTTTCTAGCAAACAGGGGAGTCTGGGAACCAGATTCAGATGACCAGATGTGTGTGATGTCATTCTGTAATGAATCACTGAAATGTTGTAATACTAGTGAGACAGAAGTCTCAATGCAATCTGTTTTGGAAACCTGGCAAAGAAGGAAGACCATTCATCCAATTCATCTTGTCTTGCTTTAGTAAGTAACCAGGGAATAATAATTATTTAGATTGGTCTGAAAAATATAGTGAGATTAATTAAGTACTGTTTTTCTGTATCTGAGTGAATCCATTCATCTGTGTTATTTTTAATATTTCCTGTGATGAAACTCTGGTGTTTATTGTTAATGGATATTCAGTATCTTCATGTTCTTTTTATTATTTATTATTAAATATATTTAAATTTTTCATTGTGGCTGGTCTTTTAGAAAATATTTTAACCTTTGAGGGTGCTTATATTTATTTTGTGATACTGTGGCTGCTCATGAAAGCTTTGCTGCAATGGTCAAACATTACCATTTGTATTAGTATTTATTTTATTCAGTATAACTGGTACACTTGTAAGAGCCTTAGAGTAGTTGGCTGGTGGTAGTATAACTACCTTATAGTGTGGGCAAAGGTAGTAAAGCTAGTAAATCTGTGCCAGCCTTTCCCAGCTGTGTGTGTGTGTGTGTGTGTGTGTGTGTGTGTGTGTGTGTGTGTGTGTGTGTGTGTGTGTGTGTGTGTGTGAAAATCAAATCTCAAAGAGTGTGTGTGTGTGTGTGTGTGTGTGTGTGTGTGTGTGTGTGTGTGTGTGTGTGCGCGCGTGTGTGTGTGTCAGCTACTTGGAGCATGGGTACAGAGCACTGGTTTCACAGAGAAGATGGTGGAGGACTTGGCTTGGAACACTCAGCTGAGTACTCAGCTCTACAGTTGTGCCAGTGGGGAGTCTTATTGAGGTCCTGGAGAGAGAGAGAGAGAAGGAAAACCAGTTCCCAGACTATATGTGTTCCCTGTATTCTCTTAAGGGAAATTGTAATTGGTGCAGAGAGTTGCATCCGAAAATACTGTGTGTATCTATTTTTTTCCAAGTGAACATCCCTCACCAGTGTCAATGGTAAGGATTAAGTCTCTTTGATTACTGACCCAGAACTGGGGTGTCACAGGGTCCACCAGGGTGGCTTGTTTTTTCAGCAAGACCTGATTTTAATCTGGACAGGTACAGCTGATTCTATACAACTGCTTAAATGGTTATACAGGGCATTGTTGTACAGCTCTGCATAGGACTCTGTGTTATCTGTGACTGAGGGAGCTTTGAAACCTCTTATACCGTCAGTAGGAGGTAATTTGCCTTTGAAAAAATCTTAAGCATTTTTGAACTTGATGGGGTATCTGGTCTTATAATTACATCAAATTAGACTGATTTATGGTCCAGTCTTACCAGGGAGGACATCACATGAGGGGGTGCAATGCTCTCCCATGTTAGTGAGTGTGATGTCCAGGACATTTGAGCCTTTTGAGTGTGCTGACTAGCTGTTCCAGATAACTTGCCCTGACAAAGTCCCAGAAATTCTGAGCCATCATGTTTGTGATCATGTATACTTCCTAGTCGATAGTAGGATAATTAAATTCACTCATCAGGAAGGAGAGATAGGAGTCTCTCCGAAAGTGCTTGTGGTTAATAAAAGCTCTAATATTACAGCGCACGGACTTTTGTTGCTTTCTTTGGAACAGTTTTATCGGACTGTGGACTTTACTTCACTATCTGTTTTGCTCACGCTTAGCAGCTTGTTCCCTCGAATTTTTGTCTTTCAGTAGTTTGTTTGGTTTTTGGAATCGTGTTAGGTTTTATGGCAAGTGACAGCAGTAAGTCCAGGTATGCAATATGCTTTTCCTGTTTCATTGTTGGGGACCTATAGCTAGCTATGATGTGATAAGAAGCTTTGCCTGTAGTTAATTGAACATGGAGTAACTCAACAGAGTCATACTGTTTGACCAGTCTCAAGGTGGACTTATCCTTAAGGAAGATAAATACACCTCCTGTTTGGTTCATTCATATTCAGCTTGTGGCCTGAACATATAGAAGGTATTATAACCCTGCACAGCTGGGGTGCTTTAAGTGACTTTGAACCAGGTTTCAGTTACTGCACAGATGTTAGCATCTTCCAAAGTGAGGAGTACTTCCAGGAAGTGCAGTTTCATATTTAGACTGCTAGCATTAAACAGCATTATCTTGAGTTTATCTAGAGAGGATATTGTTATGTTACACGGTTGGTTATTTTGACACTGCCTAAAAAAGGCACAGTAGGTAAAGATAATGCTTTTGCCAGTATCAAAAAGCCTAGCAGAGACAGGTGCAGACCATCTCTGCATGACAAAGCAACATGGCTATCGACCATGTCTTCCCAGGCTGACAGATATTGAATCCCCTTGGAATGACACCAGAAACTAAGCCAATTGTTAAAGTCAATCATTTTTTGTTTGTATTGTAGCATCATCCTTGGAGAAAGTAGAATACATCTTAAGGCTAGGATTATACCTGCCTGTGACTCATAATCTGAGACTTCAGTCACGTCTCTCTTCATATAGTCTAATGGAGTATGTCTCAAGTCATTCACCCCCACATGGGCAATGATAGAATCATACCAATACTTGTGGCTGAGTGACTTGACAGATCCTGGCACCTGACAGGCAGCTAACTGTAACCCGCTCCTTATCCAACCTGGTGAGGGGAACATCTGAATGTCTCACAATTGAGTCACCTATGACCAGTACATTCGGTTTTGTGGTGTTATGCCTTATGGATTTATTTGATGAGACACTGGTATGTGCGTTATTATGTGTTGGGGTTGTTTTTTGCATTGTTATGTGCATAAGTGGTTTCTGTTTGGTAGGCCTATGATCTTTTCCAGTTACTAGTGAGAACCTCTGCATATGTGGGTTTATGTATTGTTTCCTTATTTAGTGTGGGAAGTATGTGCATGCTAAAAATGGTTGGCATTCAATTTGTACTTATGTGAGAGTCTTGCCTCCAGTTCCATAGTGTAACTGCATCTCTCACATAAAGTATTTTTTTGTTTCAGGAGACAGTTGCTACATTACCTCAGGATGCCCATGTCTATCAGGCTGGCCAGAGAGATGATGGGAAACTGCCCATCCATGACAGCAGGCTGTTACTGTATGATTTTTTAGAGAAGAGAATGAGTTAATTTGATAGGACTGTGCTGGTAGTTCTAAAACTACAAGAGGGACTTATACTTAGTCTAGGCTAAGGCTGATCAATAAGGCAACACTGCACAGTGGGCAATTGCGTTGCTCCTAGAGCAGCAGGAAAGCTTGGAAGGGTTTCTCTGGTAACTCTCTAGGGAAAAAGTGAGTTTCTAGGCTTTTGCAGCTATACAGGGCACTGCTAACCACCATTGCACGAAGACCAGCACCATGCAAACACAAGGCTTAAATATGAACAAAGATAGACAAGTTTTAAGCTAACTACCAATCAAAAAAGAACACAGTAAGGCTTCCAAAAGCAATGCTGAACTCTGATAGGTTAGATCAGCCCACTTGCCACAAGGGTGCAGAAAACACCTTCTTAATGTAGAATAGCTGGTTCAGAGCCCAAGTGTAAATGGACCACACAAACTACGTACAACACACACAATGTAAAGTGCAATTAACTACTTAAAGCAGCAGCAGACAGTACAGTTTTTAACTGCTAAAGTACAGTCACAGTATATATAAAGAGAAGTGCAAAAAACCCTTGAGTCCTTTTGTGTGCTTCCAAGCTCAACTAGACCAAGTAAGCACCTACTGCCACTAGATGAATAACCCCAGTCCTCCTGATGCAAAAGCAGAGTAAAGAAGTGTCTGGAGTGAAGTGTTGCCACAAATGAACTTAACAGATACAAAATGGTACCACAAGCAAACTTAAATTCATGGATACAGCAGTGTACTTTAAACAGCTTATAAAAGTGTGATTATTAAAAGTACTTTGTTTTGTATAAATGAACCAAGAGCCACTCAATTGTTATAATTTCTAAAGGCACTAAAACAAGATAAGCTAATTAATAAGCCCTCCAGCCAATAAAACTACAGGCAAAAATCTCAAGTGTTTCCCCAACAAAAACAGACCAGGCTACTTCCCAGTGCACTAGATGGAAAATCCACTCATCTCTTGATGTAAAAACAAATGTTTGCTAGACTGTAAAAATATATTACTTCATCCAACAGCTAGCTAAATAATGAATTCAGAGCAAGTAAATCAGTAGAATAGACAAGGAAAGGGACACTGCACTTTTTTCAATATAAATACAAGGAAAGGAAAATAAATAATTCAAGATATCAACAGCAGTTTAGAAAGGGAGGATTTACAGTAGGGGTGGGCAGATTAAAATCAGCAGGTTTAAAATGCAGATCAACAAAGGAGAGGGCATGTGGGAAAAGAATTACCAGGGAATCTTTTCAGGAAAAAGACAAAGACCCAGAAATTCACTGTGTATTTAAGTATCACTCAAGAAACAATTTAACCAAGGGAAAACAAAACATGTGAAATGTGCAGCCTACATAATTTAAGTGTATATCTCTCACACAAAAACAGAAACACCAGGCCAAGCAGATTTATTAAAACAGAAATCAAAATGGAGCAGGTAAAACAGAAAGCATCTCTCTCACTCACAAACAAAAAATATAGGTTTATTTTCCTCACCAAACAGGGAATCACCAGCAGTGCTTTTCATTTCTGCAGGCCTGAAATCTGTTCAGAAAAAAAGACCTTGAGCATAAAAAAACTTGAGCAAGGGGGAGTGTATAAATATTTGGGAATTGATGAAGGATCAGCAATAAACATGAACAAATGTAAACAAAACTTAGGAATATTTTAGAAGACTAAAATTAATATTGAAAAGAGCACTGACATCAAGGAACAAAATCCAAACTATAAACCAATTTGCTCTTCCTGTCCGAACTTACAGTTTTGGAGTGATTGACTGGCCTCAAAAGTTACTGGATCAGTAACTTTTGAGGCCTCAAAAATTACTGGATCAGTTGGACAGGAAAACAAGAAAAATATTTCATGCTTATCAAATGATTTATAAAAATCAATATATCCCAAGATTATATATTCCTCTTCTGAAAGAGGTATGAGCCACCTTGAAACTGAGTACATGTTACAGATCTGCATTTCTACTACTGCATAGATATCTGTTGACTTCACAAGACCCAAACATAGTGAATGTTTTAAAACATAAGGAGAATACATCTAAAATGACTTCAATACTTAGTTTTTCAGAAGCATATTTGTGTCAAGCTGGAATGAAATCAAACCAGTAGATAAAAATCAGGCAGCAACTGAATGTGCCAAAAACAAAAGAAACAATATAAGCTGAAGGATCTGATGAGAATGCAAGAAATGTGGAAAATGCATAAATAAAGTTGCAAGTACATAAAACTGTTGGAACAATTTCATGTCGATCAGGAGTAAATGCAGGAATGGTTAAGGAAAGGTGAACTTAAACCAAAAGATGAAAGGCTAATATTGCAGCCCAGGACAGTGGACTACATGCATGTTGGTTTACATAGTCCATTGAACTTGTGGGAGAAACAGACAAATCCAGGTTTTTCAAAACAGAATTAGAAACAGTCACACATCTTGTTGCTGAGTATGATACACTAAAGGTAGAAAGACTGTATATTGAAAGGCATAATAATATGACAAGACTACTGCATTGGGGATTGTGTAAACATTATAATATTGAAGTAGCTAGCATAGCCGGCCTCAGGCATAGGCCAATTCGGCAAATGCCTAGAGTGCTGCTCTAGCAGGAGCACTTTTCCATTGTTTATTTGTTCATTTTTTTGTAGTAAAGAAATCATTTCTTTAAAATATGTTGAATGAATACAGGAAAAACTGAAAAGTAAAAGAAAATTTGAGAAAATGGAATAAAAAAGTAATCTGGATGGTGTAGGTAGACCAGCATGACTGCACCAGGTGGTGTGGGAGGGGGGCAATATGGCCCACTTGCCTAGGGTACCAGTTGACCAAAGGCCATCCTCAGTTAGCTGAAAAACACTGGAAACATGAGCCACAAAGCATTATAGAAAATGAAGTTTATATCACATGGGATCACACATTACCAACAAAAAATAGATGCGAGAAAACCAGATATAGTAACCCATGAAAAGAAGACAAAAGCTGCATTGATCATTGAAATTGCTACATCCAGTGACAAGACCTATCAACCATACTGAATTCCTCTGTATTTACAGGTTTTGAGGGCAAAATATTGGGTTGCCATGAATTCCCAAGTGGCCCCCTTAATTTCTGAATTTCCCAGCCTTTTTTTTTTTTTTTGTATTACCAGTTGTTGCCACTTTAAATTTTTGGCTGATGTCACCACGCATCACCAGCCTATGGGGGGAGTGATGACATCAACTATTCGGAGGGAATAGGGACTATAACAGCGATAGCGGGCAGCATAATTTAAATTTTGCAGAGTCTTTCAGGTAAGAACAACGGACAGCTGTTATTTTTTGTTGTGCCATATCTGCTGGAAGCCAAGAACTGTATAACTGTGTGTGCATTTGCCATATAATTCAACCATTGCTGCAGTTGTCCATGGCATTCAGACTATCACTGCTGTATTTATGCATTTAGTTTAGTGTGTAGGTAGATACTGTTTTTTGCTGCATTCATATTTAGGGGTGTGTGCATAGCTCATTTCCCTTATAATTCAACCATTACTGCAGTTTTCAAGTTTCTAAGTTCAGTACTGCATTTAGATTTGGGGGGGGGGCATTCATTTCCCTCATAATTCAGTCAACTGTTACTGCAGTTTCAGATTTTCCATGGCATTCAGTCTATCATGTGTGTGCATGCACGTGTCACAGCATTCAGTCTATCACTTGTGTGTGTCACATCATTCAGTCCATTGCTTGTGTGTGTCATGGCATTCAGTCTATCATGTGTGTGTGTGTCATGGCATTCAGTCTATCATGTGTGTGTGTGTCATGGCATTCAGTCTATCATGTGTGTGTCATGGCATTCAGTCTATCATGTGTGTGTCATGGCATTCAGTGTGTGTGTGTGTGTGTGTGTGTGTGTGTGTGTGTGTGTGTGTGTGTGTGTGTGTGTGTGTGTGTGTGTGTGTGTGTGTGTAAATGCCCCAGTTAGGTATGCCTGGTGGTTAGGGTTACTCAGGCTCAAACCGTGTACCTTAGGTATAAGGAGCTAAGAGCTTGAGTTTTCTACCCATACCACCACTTCTAATTGATGGAGTTATAGCGCTCAACTGTGCCAATTTTCACAGACTTTTTGGAATGTTTGGCTCATACTTTTGGTCTGTTCCTCTTAAAATTTAGATGGTACAGTGGTAATGCTGTCACCTCACAGCAATAAATTCTCCAGTTTAATTCATGACTGAAGTACCTTCTGTGCAGAGTCTGCATGTCCTCCCTATGTTTCTGTATTTCCACTGGGTGCTCCAGTTTTCTCCCATGATACAAAGACATGCATCTGGAGCATTTCTCTGCAAGCCTTTGATGAAAATTGGCTTCATTCCAAGTTGAACTTTTCCAGTAAACAAATATAAAATAAAATTTATGGTTTTCTGGCAAATCAGTGAGAACTGAACTCACTAAATAATGATAGCCATTTAAGTTTGTCTTCCTATCTTTCAGGAGGTATATGGTAATACAACATTTTATTCAAGCAACTTTCTAAGATTACACAAGCAATGTTTAAAATGTGTCCCTGGTATGGGGCCTTTGTCCCCCCCACCAATAAATTTTGGCTTTTTCCTTATTTCTTGTGCTGCACAGTTCTTCAGGGAAAGAGAAGTTTAGTCCTTCTTGTGCAAAATCGACTGGCATTGTTTGTAGCACAAGAGGTAGTATACTTGTTCTTGCTGCAGAAGGCTGTGGGTTCTACTCCCATAGTATGTAGTTGGATTGCTAATATTGTACTGTGTTGTACTTTTAAAGGGGGTGAATGCTGCAGTCCTGAGAATGTCCTCCTTTGGCGGAGATACCTAGTAACTATGAAACTGTTATCAGTTTGCCATCAATTCACTATTGAAATATTACTAACTTATTTTTTATGTAACATAGGCAATTTATTCTTCAAGAGCAAGAGGAACTTTACTTGTGGATGAAACAATGAAATATAAAGTTGTTTCCTAGCAGCAACCTCTTCATTAGTTACAGGTCTATTTAATGTGGAATTATTTAGAAAATTTTAGATGACTTATTTAGTTCTGCAGAGATTATGCATATTTACTGATACTGGTGGATTGTAGAAGTTTGAGTAGACTTTTATGATGGAAATGTTCTAAATTGGGCAGTTTTGTCATTATTGGTTCATGCATTTTGTTTCATTGTTTACTGGAAAAAGGTTCAAAACAATACATTTAAAATGCACTCTAACAAATGTGCTGTATTATACAAAGAATATAATTTAATACAGGCAGGAAGGTGTAATCAAAGAACCCATGTATGTTTTGTGTACAAGGAGCATATGATTTGAAAACAGTCCAAAGGTAATCTTTATCCGCCACTGGCCAGATGCATTTTCTTGGGATGTGGGTTTCAATGCTATTTCAATGAATGTGAGTTTCAAGGGCAGAAAAGTTTTAATGCTAAGGCTATTTTCATTGTGAAACTGTATTGCTTTGTTTAGCAGATTTCTGTTAGCGTTTGTGCAACAAAATGTAAAATAAAATCCAAATAATCATTGTAGAAGTAAAGCAGTGTGCACATTACAGTGTTTATAGTAAAAGGGGTGAAATAGCCAAGTCATGGGGCATTAGACTGGCTGCAGGGGGACAATGGGGCCATATTTAGGTTGTCTGTTCTTCGGTTTGCATTTGAAAGCTGGTATTACACAATTCCATTGGAGTGGGCGGGGCTGCATAATTATGTATGCACATTTTATGTTAACCAGTATACAGATTTGTACCTATTTTTAATGGGCCTTTGTTCAGATTTTTGATATTTCCAAGTTGAGAGGTATGCTAGTGACTACAGTGTCTTATGTACAGACAGACACAAAGTCATAAAATACCAGGATTTGCAGGTAGAAATAAGGGTAATGTGGAAGGCAGATACCCAGGCATTTCCAACAGTAGTAGGAGTAACAGGTCTTATAAAAAGGAATTTACAATCATACTTAGATATGTTACTGATACATGTAACTCCATATGAATTGCAGAAGGGGTTAATTCTGAGTACATTGCGGGTGCTGCATAGAGCAGTTCTGGCTAACATCAAAGATTGAAACAATACTAACTGATTGACCTTTAATCATACCTAGACTTAGGAATGGAGTCCATTCCCATTTTGGTATTAGAAACCCAAAAGACTTAGAGAAATTAAACAGAGAGGTGTCCAAATGGAGAGTTGATAAAATCAACAAACAAAGGAGAGTAGTATTGCTGGAAATGAATTCATCCTTAAATCTTAGTGAGTACCTTCTTGTGGTGGACCCTGTATTTACAAAATCTCATCAAGATGACAGACATATAGATTGTATTTTATATGGTCTGTATCATGGAGAGAGGTATGTTAAAAAATAAAAAGGCAGCCGGGTGCACAAGTCCCAGGTTAAAAAAGTGCCCCATCCTGGTATGCTTACTGGTGCCAGGAATGGAATAAAATGACAATGTAGAATCCTCAAGATATGCAAAGATTCCTATAGTGGGGTTAGGCCATGCTCGCTTAAAAGCTTCACATGCAAATTTGTGTTCATTAATGAAAAACATTACATGGACAAATAAACTTTGGGACATTTGGAAAAACAAGTGACAGCAGAAGTGTGAAGCTATAAAAAACAAAACATAAAGATTTTAGAAAGGTATATAAAAGAAACATTGACATGGGAAAGAAAAAGCAATTTGATATGGTGCAATATTTATGCAAATGAGAAATCCAATCTAATCAATACAGAAAGCAGCTCCAAATATATTTGAGGAGAAATACAGGCAAAGGCACCAAGATATGGAAAATTTCACAATACAAAAAAATAAGATCACAAAAGAGGAACGTAAAACAAAAGATAAGATTAGCAAAGCAGAAGTTGAACAAATAGAAGCTGAAGTTATGGAATACTTGTGAAGTAAAGTGTGCGAAGTCTAACAGAGGTAAGGACATGCCATACTAGAACAATGAGTCCCCAAATTAAAGGACAACAATGGGATTCTATAATTAAATGCTAAACTTCTCTGTCTTTTTTCTCCCTATTTACCTTCTTTGCTATGAATAAACAAAAATACAGCATTTAAAATAGTTTAAATTGACTGTTTCTCTCCACTAAAACAGTACCTTACTGTACTATGGTGGTTTCACCCTCAAAAAACTTTTGTCCCACCCTTACTGCAGTCTGCAATTCACTAACGTCATTAAGGCCACTGAATACAGGTAGTTTTCTGGCCATTTCCCTCCCCAAACTGACATCATCACTACCATCCTAAAAACCCACCCATGCTGTGATATCACAGCTCCCTGGTACTTCCCCTACCAATACAGAAAGTAAAGGCTAGAACAAAGAAACAGTACAGTCAAGTTTCCTGCTTTGAGCTGTCAATCACAGTAGGTAACGGCTCAAATTACCATTACCACTTTGACAGCTAGGGAAGTTAGGTGTGAAGGGGAATTGGAGATGAGTAAAACTAGTACAATTCAGGCTTCAAAAAAGACTGCAGTTTAGCCATTCTAAAAAGAAGCAGCAGTAAAAAGCATTTTGAAAGTGTGTTCTGTGGCATTTGCACTATTTGTGTTTTAAGTAGTCACTGAACAGCATGAAATGTTACTTAAAACTGACTGAAAGACAGCAGTGTATGGATGTAAAATCAATGCAGTGACATCAGCTTTAGGAAGAAAGAAACCTGTGAGATGTAATTTTTTACAGACAAGCACTGCATTGTGGGATACCTAGAGGCAGACTAAACAATCAGAATTACTTCAAGATGCCAGACCCCATGTGATCAGACTGAGAAATTACATATAAAAAACATTTAAAGACCTGTAAATAGTCCTAGACTGGTGTTAAAATGTAGGAAACACCAAACCATGATGAAACAAGCATGTTTTTGAGTCTGTGGGTGTGGTTCTCCTTTAAGGAGAAGCAGGTGGATCGGGAAGCATATGGTCACTTACCACATGAAGATGCTTTCAGGAGAAAATCAAAACAAAAATCCAATTTGAGTTGAACAGCAAGGGAAAAAGCAGGAAATAGTGGCAACTCTGATGCAGTCAATGTTGTAGAGTGATGGGCCAATGAGTTCCCATATGAAACAGCAACGAAAGTCACAGGATGTAGCTGAAGACAGTATATCACAGGAATGCAGTGGGAGCTTTCTGTAGAGTGCCATCAGGAGCAACGTATGTGCCCTCAGTTTAGAAGAAAATGATCTAAGAGAATAGTTGCTTTATTTAACAAAGGTGGATAGATATATTAAGATTTATGAAATACAGATTACAGAAATAAGACTCAAAATGTTAGAAGTCGGATAAAACAGATTAGAACAGTAATCAAGACTACTAATAAAAACTCATGATATAACATAAGTAAAATAATATATTACTGTGCAGCTAAATTAATAACAGACAATGTTTTTCCACAAAAACACAGAGCAGTAAGGGAAAGGAAAGGAAGAACTCAAATTCCCTCAGAAAAGCATCGAATAGAAAAAATATAAAGCAATTAAGGGAAGAAGTGAAACTAAATTAAAAAAAGTTCCTAACTGGAAAATCCAAGGCCCAGATGCAGTACCTAACGCCTGGCTTAAAGTATTAACATCTTTCCATGAAGACTTAGTCTTGAGTAAGAACTACATATATCCACATCCTGAACAGACTCCAGCCTGGTTAAAAGGAACAATGATTCTTCCCCCTAAGAGTGAACCTGTAAGCCATCCTAAAACTATGGATCAATAGCTTGACTTCTGATGATGTCAAAACTATATCCTAAAATTGATGCTGACAGAGTTTATAGTCATGTGGGGGAGCATATGTGGTTTCTACATAAAACAGAGCCAACACCATGCAGGCTTTTCATGATATATTCCACTACCCTGAGGGGCTGGGGTCCATAAACTGCACCAGTATTGCAATATAAGGCCCACATAGGGAACAAGGACAAAGGTATGTTTTCACTGTACCAACTGCCAGATTGTATACAGTGCAGAGATACAATACACAATGCATGTGCAGGACATCTAGGCAGTGTCTACAGCTCCCACATGTGACACACGTGACTTTTATCAGCAGTTTGTGTAGGGTGATTTTTACCCAAGGACATCTTCTTCATTATGTTGGCTATGCTCTGAAGCCTTTGCTTATGCCACCTCTTTAAAATACCCTCAACAAGGCAGAAAATGGCTACAACTATACCCTGTCACTGAGCAGAGTCATCATGGCATGTGCAATCTGAAGACCCATTTTCATTATCTAGGTGTATCTGGGGATGTGTTGCAGTATAACCCTGATGCATACTGTAAAATATACTCAGTATGTACTATGCTACACAACATCATTATATGGGATTCATGTTCATTTCTCAAAAGTAGTTTCATTGAACGTAAAAAACTTGAAAGCAGTTCACCAAAACTGCCTTCAGTTAATATTGAAATAATCTTTTGCAGGGGTGCAAGACTGCTGTAGCCCCCACATGGGGGAGCACCCACACACTCCCCGGAGGTCAGACAACAGTGGAGAAAAAGGAATCTGATGAGCAGCCTAGGAGCTGACTGCAGGGGAGGTCAATGCCAGATGAGGGCAGGTATGGTATGCACTGTCAAAGAGGCAGGAGCTAGTTCATAATTATGGACAAAATAAAGTAACATTATACAGAAAAGAAAAACTGATGCATGTGGACTTTCACACAAGCTGTGCTTTGCCATACATAAAATATCCACACTGTGCATCATACACAGACTACCCAAGCAACAGACTACATAGGACAGGGCACAGTTATCACCATATGCACATGCACAGATGGGGAAAGACAGTGTTGAATGCCATCAGTGGGCACATGTATTTGACATTTGAACATAATGTTGTACTCTGGGAATAATATCTGCAGGGAAGGGTAGAAAGACTGGGGTGAACTAAGCAGGGATGGGGTGTTTTTTTTCATTGCATTGTCTGTGAGTGGAGCTGGGCCTTGTGGAACTGTGATTATGCGCATTCTGGAATACAGCTTCAACAGATGTTGCAGCATGTCACATGTAAATGCCACATGCCTTAAATCCATACACAACTGGGGCATCTCCAACTGATATTCTGGGTGCTGGGCCAGGTCTGCACCTAGATCCAGGATGTAAGCATGAAAGCTAGAGGTGTCAGGACCCCACTAGAGAGACAAGGAACTCCTAAATCTCTGTTAAAGCTAGTTCAGTCAATGTGTTTCCTCACTCTGCCCAGTCCTCCTGTACCAGGTAGGCAGCATGAGTTTTAGCAACACTTATCTCAGTGGCCTAGTATCTCATTTTCTCATAATTCCTGCCCTGATCACTTTTGGCATTGATGTCATTAACCACATCCCATCAGGCATGGTCTTGAAATGTCCAGTCTGATTTATCATAGCCAATCATCAGATGACCATGGAGACAGACAGACTGCAGCAGAATCTAATTCTCTGACGCTTGTCATGTCTGGGCATCCTAAACAAAACTGAATGAAAAAGAAACAGCATGTGAGAACATTTTCATCATGCTCTGATGTATGCATACACTGTTGTACTCTACAGGTTAAACAGGAGATACGTGGCCTCTGCAGACAAGAGCACAAGCCTATTAAATAACCATAGATAGATGTAAAGTCCCACCTGTACTGTGGCAAAAACTCCGCAAGATATATATATATATATATATATATATATATATATATATATATATATATATATATATATATATATATATATATATATTCACAGAAAAAAAGGAAATGTTTGAACTAGGCACTGCACTTGGTGTCTTCATGTAATGGCTTCCGACAATATTCCACTGTTGATTCTATGTTACAACTGCCACTGGCTATCTTACATAGGTCAGAGAGTTCATAGCATACACCTACAGACAGGTACAGCACAATTATATACTGACTACACCTTGCTGAGGATACAAATATATCAGGGAGCCAGCTTGTAATTTAATAATTAAGAAGAACAGGTGAGTTCCTGCTGCAGCATGTGTTATGCAGCTACACAGACTTATAGGTATGTATCTATATTGATATGTATATATATATGTATATATTTATATAGATATATATATATATATATATATATATATATATATATATATATATATATATATATATATATATACATACACACACACATGAATATATAAGTATGGGTGCACCTCAGATGACTGAATGTATGGAAAGTCAACTGTAAAAACAATGACCACATAAGGTCAAAAAACACCAGTGTTGACATTCTAGTATGTATATGCTAAGAAACATCCTCTGAACATGCAAAACTTACCAAGAAAAAAAAGTATTGTTTTTACAAGGGGAGCAAGAGCTCTGCATCTCTCACATGCTTTCATAATTAATATGTACTAACTCCGAGACTGCACAAAACCAAGGAAAGGATATAGGTCCTAAAACCAAAACTTGTACAGTCTCACACACCTGTCAACCACTACCGTACGAGATAGCACAATTCTTGGTAATGGTGAATGTGAAGAAATTAAACACTGTCATCTGTGCTAGCATGCCTGGCTGAAGTTTTGAAGATGATTTCATATTAATATGTTATTATATGCCAGCATGACAAGTTATGATATATGTACACACACACACATATATACATATATATATATATATATATATATATATATATATATATATATATATATATATATACACACACATATATATAGTTTCACATTATAATCTTGAAATGCTGAAATGTCGAATTTCAGTACTTCAAGACTATTGAGACTATAAAGTCGAAAGTGCAGTTATGCGAAACTGCATAATATCAAATGCAGAAATGTTGCATTTACTATTATGTGTTTGCATACGTGATGTGTGGTGCGGTTTGTGGATTTAGCTGTGGTTTGAGGTAAGTGGTGTTTTTGTAAGGGTAGGTAGGGCTTTTAGTGTGTGTTAGTGTGTGCAGTGGTGAGTTTTATGTGTTTGTGTGTTTAGTGCGACCTCAAAGTTAGTATATATAAGTAGGGGGGTGGGGGGCATAGACCCCCAAATGGGTGTTCCAGGGGAGCTTGCCCCCCTGCTTTTAGCAAGATTGTTTGTGTGTGTGTTAGTTTTGTTGTGTTTGTGTGCGTTGGTTTGTTTTTTTTTTTTTTTTTGCAGTGTCGGTAGGTGTATTTGTGTTTGTGTGGTGTAGTGTTTTGTTTGTGTTATGTTCGTTGTTTGAAATTTCACGGTTTTACATTTTCGAGTTTTTGATTTTTCGACTTTATAGTCTTGAGATACTGAAATTCGATATTTCAGTATTTCGAGATTATAAAATGAATCCATATATATATATATATATATATATATATATATATATATATATATATATCAATATATATATCAATATATATATATATATATATATATATATATATATATATATATATATATATATAGGTTTACTATTGAAATCTGGAAAATGCAGTGCTCAACTGATTAAAATGGCAAGCTGAAATGTGGAAATACTTGCCATCAAAATGGCATAACCTCAGAACTGAATTAATCGTGCACCGTAGTTTGATCTATTTGACATAGCCTTAGGTGACGTCAGTCACCCAAGCTATGCACCGTAACTTACCATTAGACTATCAAGTCAAGGGCATATGGTTTTTATTGTTTTGTAGGAGGCATGCCACCCTGCACCCCCCACACCATCTGCAAATAATATATTCTAACTCTGAGATCGCACTACAGTAAGGAAATGGATAAATTCCTTGTTCCTCACTGTACTGCAATCTCCACTCACAATACCAAACTCAGAATACCGAATTACACTGCACACTCAGTTTTGTGTATCCAGTGTAGCCTAGTTCAGCATTGTGCCCTTTTGAAAAGTTGAAAAGTGCTTTTTGAACACATGACATTTGTAGCAGGTCTGCATAAATAATCTGCATTCCCTCAAGTGTCTCTCACACACACAAAACACATACACAGACACGAATAAAATCTCTAACACATTTATTCTCTTCTTATGTTCCATCATGCAGGGGTATCAAACATTAATATGTGCCTAAGATAATGCCTCCCAATAAAACAAACATAAACTAAAAATGCAGCATACAATTGTACTTAGGATATCAAGTGCAAGAGGAGATAGCAACTTATACATGGCGTCCACCGTAAGAACAGCTAGCAAACTGTACATTGCATTGAAGGACAATAACAGGGAACATGACACACTTCTAAGCTACCAATGCAACCATGGCTGAATTGTATAAGGCCACAAAATAGTAATACTGCATGCAGTGCCCCTCTACACAGAAACATGCACCCTGTCATAACAAAGAATATCTCTTAAGATTACAACACCCTCTCAGACACTTACCTGCATGCCCTTACTTCTATGCTAAATATAGACATTAAAGATCAGCACATTCCCAGTGCAGTTTCTAAGCAAATATTGTATGACATGGTAGCAGATCCTGTTAAGTGTTGTGATACATGCCTATCTTTAAAATGAGTAGGCTTCAGTGAACTCATGTTTCCAAACTTTCCACAAGCTTAGAGCAGTATTCTGGAATGCTATAAGGGCCACAACAACTATGAAAGCTTATATCATGTACATTTGAACCTTCTTGTATGGCACTTATGTTAATAAGACAGTAAATAATTAATGGCCCTGTATGGTAAAGCATCCTTCAGGATCTTCTACTGACTCAGAATATCTCCAGCATGGGTTATGTTATGTTAGCCTTTGGTACAAGTATAGTGGTCTCAAAGCATCTTAAAAAAATGTAATTTATTGCATTTAGGTATGAAAAAATTCACATTCCATGTAGGTGACACATAACAACAATCAGACACTGACGTGCTTTTTGATAATTCTTTCTCTTTTGACTATTATGTCTCCATGGTGCTTTAGAAGCCTTCTGTCTGGCTCATCTAATTTCAAAAGACATCCCCTCTAGATCCAATGAAATCTTAGTTCTCCTTTACTTGTACCTCATCAGGTCCAATACTGAACATAATGTCACTTTGGCATTTATTTCTGCAAATATCTCACTCATCTTGAGTGATATGTGAGATGCATAACTATAAACATCAGTGTCCTCAAAAATCTTAGCTATCAGGAAAGACAGGCAGTCATCCCACTGTGGTCCTTCTCTTATAGACTCCTCTTCCGGGATATATGTCTAGCCTTTTGTGCCATGAATGATCCAGCCTTCCTACACCTCCTACTCCTTCACAAAACAAATGATTTTCCAAATAAGAAATTAAAGGAACTAAACTTTCATCAATAAATAAATAAATAAATAAGACACATTGGCATGATACCCCAATATATCACACATTTCTGGAACAATCTTCTACTATATGTTAAGTAGAGTAGCACCCTTGTTTTCACAGAAAATCTAGATCTTTGGGTAGCCTGCCTCAAAGTCTCCCCCAGTCTATCTTGTGTTGCCCAGCTTGATGCTGGGGGAAGGGCTTTTGAAAATGGCTTATTGGCCAGGTTTGTAATGGAATGCCGACTGATTGCTTAGTACTTATCTATGAATCTATGGCTGTCTTTACTTATCATGACTATGAAACGTCACAGAAAAATTATCCTCATTGGTGTGTACATATCTATATACTAAAAGGATTATGACAACAAATAGTTAATAAATTGCAACAATATTCTGTAATGTCAACTGATCAAAGATTAACATCAGTCTGAGTCAGGTATAGACACCATTCTTAATATTTCCAACAAGGAATAAGAAATAACACTATTTTATTGCTTCTATTTGATAAATGTAATATAGATTAAGTTATTACTGATTCACCTCTTTATTTTGTAATGTACTAGAAAAAAATATTAAATGTTATAGGCTAATCCATTATCAGGCAAAATAACTCATAGAAAATTCACCAACCATGAATGCCTGAATGCCATTCATCTGTATTCACTCCGGAGGGATAGCAGCTGGTGTATCTATTTACAAAATTTATATATATGTGGCATTCCATTTACCTGGCAACACTTTCCAGTGGCTTAATATAAAGCCTACAAAGGATGTGCAGACTAATCTGATCCATTTAAGAAGAGAATTATTTATATACCAGTCTTGCCATTTGATTTTTTTTTGCTAAGTTGCCATCGGACTTCTAATAGCCAAATGTGTAGTGCCCAAGCAATAGATTCAATAAGAGTAAGCCAATCTGTTTTTCACCAGCTCAAGTATTCTCAAATGATGCATTCTTGGTAGATTGGAGGGGTATAATTGAGGTGAACAATCGTAGATAAAAAATGAGTATCAAAATCTTCCTGAGGAATATAGTTCCTTCTGTCTAGAACTCTCTCTGAGTTATTGGCCATTTTGATAATGTTAACATTACCTGATGGGATGCCCATGCACTGGCCCAGTAATCAAGGAGCCTCAAGCCTCACCACTAACACCAGTGAGGGGCATCCACATTGGGAGGATAAGTGCACACACAGTAAAGTACAATTTCCCTTAAGAGCACACAGAGATCACAGTCAATCTGGGGCTGGTTTCTCCCTTCCTCTTCAAATCCCCAATAAGACTACCCACTGGCACAGCTATAGGGTACAGATCTCAGCCGAGTGGTCAAACCAAAACCTCCAGCACCCTCTCTGTCCAACCAGTGTTTCATGTCCCTTCCCAAGTAGCTGACACACACACACTTTGAGATATGAATTATAACAAACACACAGACACTTCTGGGGAAGGCTGGCACAGGTTCTTCAGCTATGCCCCCTCCTACCTAGACTATAAGGTAGAAATTACTGCCACCAACCATTACTTATCAGCTACTATAAGGTCCTTCCCAGTATTACTGTTATCCAAATAGTAAGTGTGCCCCAGGGCTAAGGCTATTATAGAGTGGCTTAGTACAGTATCATCAGATACATGCAAGTACTCTGAGAGCTTACATTATCTCTACACAAAACAGCCACATTTAAAAGGTTTGAAAATAGTTAATAATAAATAATAAAAACACAAAATAATACTCATTGATTCAACACAATGACATTAAAGAATTCAGAAATCACAGCAAAACTCTTTAAAATAATTTTGTAGGATAGTCTGACATAACTATAGAAAACAACTAGACTAACCTGGCTATATTTCTATCTATCTCTAAGAGAAATACTAAGATCTAAATAACTCTACTTACAGAGCAAAGCAACTGCTGTTGAGTTGTCATTAGATCTGAAGACCAATGCAAAATGCTACTCTTTCTTTCTGTCCTTAAATTGATAATACACACTACTGCTGAGTCATTTCAGATGACATCATTCTTGACACTTCTACTTAAGTTTCCCACACTCACAGTACTTAACATTTTAACATTTCTTTTTGTAGACTGCACCTGCAGGAAGCCACAGCAATAAAATACATTTTACATGTTAAACCTAGTAATTATCTCTTGTCTTAAAACAATAAAAATAATTTCCAGCACAGACATCCAGTCTCCGAACTTGAGATCAAGCAGTCATAAAATGCTTTACTTATAATCTTTCTTCCATCAGGGTGCACTGTGATTACATTTTTGAAACTCAGAACATACACAGTTTTCTTGCATTTGTTACACAAGCCTGTGGATCATATTAATATTTACGAGGACAATATAATTATTTACAAAATTCTATCTAGCTAGGCTGGCAGCCTCTCTGTTGATCACACCTGAGTAGATTGCAATATTAATCCTATTTTTTTTAATATCTAAATATGTTCATCTTTGTCTTCCTTCATGTGTGACTTAGACAAATTTATGATATTATGTAATTATAGGTATTGCCACCACAACAATCTATCATCATGTAAACTCTCCTTCAATGAACTGAAGTCTTTGATTTTGTTGTCTAGCGGGGCCCAAATATATAGGAGAAAGGAGTTCCTCACCTTGATACATCGCTTCTAGTGTATGCATTCTTTTCCACTATATCCCTTCATATGAATGATTATCCCAATAAAACATTTTGTTTTCCACCTAGGCATCCCATCCCCAAGGACCACACAATTTGTATTATGCTGGGAATACTTTCCCTTCTAATGTAGCTAACTATATGAACAGACAAATGGGTCACAAGTTTTGCTATCACTGTTTTGTAATGATGTAACTTGGGTATCCTACCCGCCCTCCCCAGACTAAAGAGAAGAAACTGTTTTTTCTGCTCAGCCTTGGACGGGATCCATCCAAAAGAAAGTAGAAAATTAATCTTTGAAATGTGTTTATATATGCAAATTTGTACAAGCGTGGAAAATGTGTAAATAGAAACGAGAGTTTTGGGAAGTGTGCATATTTTAATCATTTGGATTTTCATGACAAAATGTAGCAATGATTTCTGCCAGTAGCTTATTTTACTAGTTATTTGTATTTGTAATAGATGATAATCATTTTACATCTTCTGTATTCCCAAATAACTGCATTCTAACATTATATTCTAATGTCTGTCAGAGGATTAGGAATATATAGCATTACTAGCTATTTTAGAAAAAGGAAATAGAAAAGTTTTTTGTTCACTAGTCTCTAGATCTATGATGTGCTCCAGATATTTAAAGTCAAAGGCCTTCTTATAACTGTTTTGTGGATATGAAACCTGTATGACACAGTTGTTAGCATAAACAAGCATTCCATATGTTCGGGCGGTAATTCACATTTTAATTTAAAATCCAAAAATACTGCAAGCAGAAACAAATGCTCCATATGCTGGGGTATTAATGCATGTTTTAATTTAAAATCCAAAAAATGCAAGTAGAAACAAGCATTCTATATACTGAGGCAGTAATCCACATGTTTTAATTTAAAATCTCAAAAACTGAACGTGCACTTCAGTCACTAACTAGAAGGGTAAGTGAGACAGTGATAGGCTCTGTTTCATTCCACAGTGCAGAGAGTAAGCAGGAGAGATAACACCATTTGATGTAATATAGGCTATGGGCTTGTTATATACCAACTTACATTTCCTGATAAAAACTTCAGGGGAAATTTAAATGACCCAAATGTTCCCAAATAAAGCCCCAGTTGAATGAGTAGCTGATTTTGCTTATGTTGAAATAAAAATATTTATGATATTAAAAAAAAAACTGCATATTAATTCTTGCATTGCAGCACTAGAAAACACTTTATGAGATTATCAACTTTTGTTCAGAGAGTTTTCAGTTTTTGGGAAAGAACTCTGAAGATATTCTACCAAAACAAAACTTCTTATAATGCTCTTGACATATGCAGGTAAGAGTCAAGAGCTTTCCCAGTGCATTCACTAAAGACACGTGATTTATTTTCTGTAGTTTAGAAGTAGTAAGCTCTCTGTTGATGGTGTCAAAATAATATAAGGGAGAAACTGCTGGAAAGTTTCAAGCAAATTATCATTAAAATGAAGCGTGACATGTCTCAGAAAATGCCACTGCCCAGCTCCAGTTGCAAACTCATTTCTAAGTAAGTCAGACCTGGCAACGAGGAACATTTTTCCATTCATCATTATCATCAACCTCCTTTTTCACATTTTTCTCTACGAGGTTGGGGTGTTGTGTTAATTGTTGCCATCTCTCAATATTCAATACCAAACTCCTGCCTTTTTCAGCACTTAAGCCTGACTATCGCAGATCCTGTCTCACCCAATCCATCCACCTCTTTGTTGGATGCCCATGTTTTCTCTTACCTTCTTCCTGTCTGTTCCAAATCTTCTTCACCAGATTGTCTTCTGCTTTTCTGCATGTGTCCAAACCATTGCAGTCTGTTCTCTTTTGATCTTTTCTGCAAGTGGAGGTACTTCAGTTTCTGTTGTTATTCCTCATTTCTTCGTTTGTCACACAGTGTGCATCTTACCACCCTTCTCAGGCACTTCATTTCCATCACCTCTAGCTTTCTCATCTACTCTTCCTTTACTGCTCTGGTTTCTGTGCTATATAATAGTACTGGTTGCACCACTGTTTTGTACACCTTACTTTTCTGCTTCTTTAGCATTCTTCAGTCATACACTACACCTGGCAATTTATGCCAGTTGGGTGCCGTCCCTCTGATTCTAGCTTTGACCTCTTTATTCAGACTTCCCTTCTCGTCAACCACCCCTCCCAGATACTTGAAGCTATTAACCCATTCCACGATCTTCCCTTCTATCTCAATTCTCAACTTCTTCTCATTTCCAAATTAGATGCCATTACCACTGTCTTATCTATAGTCAGTTTCATCCCATGTGCCTTCAGTTTTGCAGTCCATTCTCCTATCTTTTGCTGAAGTTCTTGCTCAGCATCTGCCTGTAATTCCACATCATCTGCATGCAGGAACTTTGTTGCTCTGTCCCCTCCGACCTGTTTGCTAATGTAGTCCATCAGCAGTATGAACAGCTGAACCTTGTTGCACACCCATTCTCATTAGGAACCTCTCTATTAGACAGACCACTGGTCATACTTGAGTCATTGGTTCCCTGTACATAGCCTGCACTAATTCTACCAATGTTTCATGGACTTTGAACTACCACAGTACTGCCCAAATCAGCTATCTTGAGACCTTATCATATGTTTTCTCCAAGCCTAGGAATGCCCAGTTGGACTCCTTCCTCATCTCTAGTTTCTCAACTATCTGTCTCACTGCAAACATTAGGTCATTTATGCTGTATCCTGATCTGAATCTGAACCTGAACTGCTCAACTGCTCATCTCCCATCTTACTTTCTACTACTTTGCGTATCCATTTGTCAATCACCATCTGAAGGACTTTCATGCCATATAAAATGAGTTTGATGTTTCTGTACTGCCCACAGTTGTGGATGTCCCCTTTGTTCTTGTACACTGACACAAGTATGCTTATTCTCCAGTCATGTGGGATATGCCTTTATTTCCATACTGCTATGAGTACTCTCAGGAGCTGTTCAGACCTATTTCGTCCAGCATCTTTATCATATCTGCTGTGACCCCATCTGAGCCTGCTGCTTTCCTTCATTTTGCTTAGTGCTGTTCTTACTTCTAGAGTAGGCTCCTCTTCTTCTCTCATCTTAGGATGTGTCTGGGGCAGTACAGCTTCTGAGGGGGTTTTCTTCATTCAGCAGCTGTTGTAAATACTCCTTCCATCTGCCTTTGATGTCTTGTAGACTGGTGAGCAGGTTGTTACTGGCATCCCTTATGAAGGGTGCCTAACTATCTTCTTTATCTTTCTGTCTTTGCCTTGCAACCGGATATAGTTTCCCTGTGCCTCCTACTGAGTCACTTTCCAAAAGCTGGTAAGTGCCTCTGATGCCCTGTTCTTTGCTACTGCAACTCCTTTTCCTTTTTCCAAGAATTCTGGGAATTGGAATTATAGGTTAAAACATTTTTTTTTGTTTTCTACTTGTGCTACCTAAGGCAGGATGCCCTGGTGAGCAGTATTCTTAAAATAGCCGATACCTAAAAACAGTTTTACACTTTTGAAACAATTTGTGAAGAGCTCATGTACTGTCCTAGTAAGAAATAAACAAAGTTATCCCTATACACAAAGCTTTGCTTCTTAAAATTGCAGTATTTATAAGTCAGTATCGTTATTATACAACCTGTTAAAATTACCTGAAAACATCTAATCATGCCATGATAATGACCAGCTGGCCAGGCAGAAGTAGCATGACTTATCTGATGGTAACAGCACAATCATTATCCTTCCCTTTATCACAGTTGCCAAGTTGTTAAGGATGAACAGCAGCTTATATGGGAATATTCGATTAAGTCTGAGATACTGAAGCCTGCCCATGTCTCTTATTACAACTCACAAGGCTATGTACGGATGATGACATACTTGAATGTTGTGAAAAGAATTGTAATAATTGGGAAAACATTACTGTCCTTTCAAAGAAAATACATAAGAAGTTTGACTAAAGCTAAACTCAAGTCATGATAAAAGTAAAAATGATGCATTGTACTTGCCTTTTTAACAAAAGCGTAACATGTAAAAGAACATGTGCAAGACTGTATATAACCATGTTTACTTTTGTGAAATATGTTGCAGCTTTGAAATGTAACTTTGCATTGCTTCTTGACTATTTGCACTACTGAAGAATCTGCTGCATGAAGATTCTAAGTGACATGATGATGTATTAATTAGACAGTAGGTTGCCAAGATTTCCGCCCCACCCCCACCCCCACCCACATAAGAAAGAAACTACAGAAACAGGAAGGGTATCTTCTAAATAAAAAATTCAAGCCCAATGAAGTCCTGTTTTGAAACTTATAAAGATGCGTCATTACTCAAGTGCATAAAGACGATCTGTTCTGTCCTCCTGTTTCTGCAGCAAAGATGCAATTCATAGAGGCCATTTACACTAATGCAAGATGTCTGCAAATAACTTAAAGCAAACGAAGTCATAACGAATTGCAAATGAGAAATGATGTAAAATGGTGTAAGATAATCAGGCCTCATCCCACCTATTTGTGATTCATAGTCAAAATGTTGTGCATTTGCAGTCCATCTGCAGATTCATTATAAAAGGCATAGTCGCTCCCATTCTATCTACTTTGTAATCCACAATGATGCTGTTACTTGCCACAAGACTTGTTATTTCCTAGTGTGAGATGCTTGTCTTGACAGAGCCAAAAGTGCTTGCACACAGTGGTACTTGCTGGCTAATAAGCTGGAGTTATAGGCAGAGAATAGCTCAGTACAATTTTGAGAATCAGGAGATACTTGATAGGGTCAGAGTGGATAGGAATTTTGTAAGGCTCTTAGTAAGTATGTATGGCCTCCACAGGGGCACTGAAGGGGATGCATGGCCTTCCTATTCCTGTGTATACAAAGGTATGCACAGTCATAGAGTTCATAGAGTTCATAGATTAGTACTAAGCTACCTGCCCTTGCGAGCCATTTTAAGCCTAGCCAATTATCCCTTGTGAGATTCAAACCCTGCACCTTGTGTTTGTAAGGCAAACACCTTAACCATTAGGCCACCCTCCCAACGGAGCAACAACACTTGCTACTTTGGCAGTTTCTGGATGTACTCTTGGCACACATAAATCAGTACATCTACTCCCTGATGTCACCTCAGGACTGAGCCCAGACTATACATGCCTTTTATGAGGTGGCATGTTTCCCTGAAGTACTTGGTGTGATAGATAGCACCCATGTTGCAGTCAGGGCCTCATCTGCTCAACTGGGTGAGCAGTACTGCAATTGGAAGGGTTACCATTCCATCAATTGCCAGGTAGAAAGTGATGCATGGGGGTACATCACCAATTAGGCTGCCTAGTATCCTGGCAGTGCACGATTCCCAGATTTGGCACACTTCCTCACTCTACTACCACTTACTGCATGTTAGGATGCCCAGTGGTCATCTTGCTGGTAAGTGGAAAATATTTTTTTTTCTTTTTTTTACATTATTTAAGTAGTTATTCATGGTAAAATGCATTGCTGAATACTAAACCATTTTTGTTTGGTTTGTCACCCACCCTAATTTTCTCTCTTTCTCTCTCTCTCTCTCTGTCTTTCTCTCTCTCTCTCTCTCTCTCTCTCTTCTTTTAGGTGATGCTGGGTATCCAATGGAGCCATTCTCAAGACATCAGTGAAAAATCCAAGTGAAGCTACTGAAGACAGTTACAACACAGCCATGTCTTAGATATGTATTGTCATTGAGAGGGTATTTGGCCTCTTGAGGAGTCATTTTCGGTGCCTGAATGAGTCTGGTGGTGCCCTTCAGTATGACCAGCTAGCATGTAGGATGTCTACTGCATATTACATTCTGCACAACATGATCTTGTGCCTGTCTAGTGGTGAAGTGACCCATTCTCTCACTATAGCTCCATGTTTCAGTCTTACTATGACTAATGGTGACCAGCCAGCATCAGAAACAAGGGAACCCATGTGGCAGGCTTGTGCATGAAATACATCTGTACAGGTAAAGAGGTGGCTTCTAGTCCAGAACTATGGACTATGATATTCAGCTTAGTGTTTCCTAATTGATGCATGCAGTGATATCTGTGAGCTATGCTGTGTGATACATGGTCTACTGTCACTGCTCATCAAACATTCCCTCTCATCTTTAAAAAAAATTTTTTTTTTTTCAAAACAGGTACTCATATTATTGTTTGTAAAAACTCATGCCTGTTCAGTGATGACATACCTGCTGGAGAGAGAGGTATGTATCCCACAGACAAAAAAATCATCATCTGTGCAGTGGTCAGGGTGTTGTGGCAGCAGTGGTTGTTAACATAGCAGGATACTCATTTTAATCTTTAATTTTCATTTTAATATTTCTCTGAATCATCATGTAATACTACTTTTAAGTTGTAGGTAATTGCCAGCTATAAGAATAGTAAACAGGACTTGCTGGAGAGACAGGTATGTATCCCAGAGACTACCCTGTCTCTGGACCAGGCTCCCCATCCATGTGAAGAAGAGTTCCTCCCTAACCCAATTCAAGTGCAACTTAAACAATTGGATGGGGAACAGGAAATTCATCCCTAGTTTGCCACTTATGTCTCTAACGGACACAGGTAACCTGTAAATGTTTCGTCTCCCAAGTCCATGCTTACACTTATCAAGGGTATCAGAACTTGTCAGAGATTTGGGATGCATGGCTATGCTTAAAAAGACCCTTGTGGTCATTAGCCTAGTAAACACCTATGGCCCTATAAAGCATCATAAAAGGAATAATTACATTTTTAAAGATTGTGTGCAATGATGATGAGGTGGTGTACCTAGGTATGCATGCAATGAATGTCTTGAAGTGAAACATTTAATAAAAAGTGCTATTTCAGTATTTAACATGAGCTCCTACCTTACAATTGAATTAAAATGTATCGTATTGTTTTTATATTGCACAATGTTTGCCCAGTTTGAGCTATTATATTATTTGACTGACTTAATATCAATTAAAGTATTGCATATCAGATTATTTCATTTTGTCATACACAATAATGTGTGGCCTCAGAGACAAAAAAAATCATCATTTGTAGAGTGGTGATGGTGATGTGGCAGCAGTGTTTGCTAACATAACCAGGATACTCATTTTAACATTTAATTTTCTTATTAGTGTTTCTCTGAATCCTTGTGTATTACTACTTTTAAGTTGTAGGTAACTGCCAGCTGTAACAATAGTAATGCATACAGCATTAATGGTGTTAGTCTCTGCAGTCTTATGTTATGACATATGGCTTTCTTTCCACAGTTCCATGAGGTTTTAAGCAATACTACTACAGGAATGAAATGCATACAGTTGAAAGGTGTCTTAAGTTTCCCCTTTCTTTTTTGTTACATTATTTAATAACTTATTTCCTGCAGAATTAAACATTGACATATGTCAGAAGGTCAAATTGTAAGTAACAGAAATGTCACAGAAGATCAAGGTCAAATGTGTCATACACATCTCCTAAGGATAGGCTATGTGATGATGCAAGTGATTTTGAAGAGGGACTGTCATGAGAGCTGGATGGTGAGTTGGTCCAATGTTACAACTTACTTGATGCAGGTGATCCTGCAGAAACTTATTTGACAATGCTATGGGGCCATGATTGGGACTTCAAATGAGACGTTCTTCTAGGTGAAGATGAATGTAGACATGGCCTGTATGAAATCTATTGCACTTGCTCCCCCCTACTAACTGCAGAATTTCTTGTAAAGCACTTGTAGTTCCATGTGATCTGTCTTCAATTGTCTGGACAGTACCCCATCTTTTTCCCTTTCCAAAAATTGAATCTTACTTGAGTTTGGTTAGGTCCTAACTAGTGTATGAATGGATGTGGCCACAGTTGCTTGGGGTGCCACATTATACATCAATCTGATCATGTCTTTATCCCTACGCTCTGCCATTTCCATGTAGTACTGGAAATCCTCACATATACCCTGGAGGACTGACCATTTCCAGCTGACTCTCTGTGACAGTGCTCTCAGTCGTAACAATGTCACAGCAAATTTGCTGCTGGATGCACAAATCTTTATGAATTTCCTAGGGTAGCTGTTATAAATTCCTGAGCCTGACACCCTTTTGCAAAGGTGTCACTGTGGATACTGTTATGTCTGAATTTCTGCCACCATCCTGAAAGTGTTTATCTGGGTTTAAAGATACTGGTGTAGAGGCACATGAGTTTTCTTCCTGTACAAGCTGGAGTGGAATGTCAGAATATGCATGACTTTGTGAGACACTGTCACTTCCTGCAGGGATACTAACATGTTGTTGGTTGTAAGATTCTGACATTAAACTTGGAGACTGCACGCCACTTTCTTAAGGCTGTCTCATAAGTATAACTATGTTATCACCATCATCATCATCTTCAACAGCCATTCTGCTTCTAATATTATTGTTACAGTGGAACTATTAGTTTCCACTGCTAACCCTGTAAACAAGGAATTAAAAACATTACAAATAAACAGCATACACTACTGTATGCTGAGTAAGAAGGTGAGGGGGACATTTACCATGCAGACTCCCTTCATTGTTATTATGTGCAGAAGTGAGGGCTCACCCATTAACAGTCATTATAGTGAATTAACTGTAATTATTCCAGGTTAGCATTCAATTCTCTAGATATGCTACTGCTTTTAAATCAACATCCTGAGCAGATGTGTGTTGCTGCTGCAAATATTGGTAATAGGCAGTATCCACACCACCTCTCATCACCTTCTGTGACACAGTCATCTCCATAAATGGAGAGGAAGTATTCCTCTTCTGGTGCTAACAGGACAGGTGTAGGATGTCCCACCATAGTGGTACAGGCAATTGCAATCTGTCTCACCTTGGCTCTAGCACATTTTACGTTATTATTTGCCCTCTTCTTCCACTGTGTTAATGCATGTTTCTTTCCGCCAATAGCATTTATATCCATAACCACTTGATTCCATACATTTGTCCTCTCAGCTTGTTTGACCCCCTCCCTTTTCTAAAACAACATTTGCTATAGGTCCTAACAGCTGCCATGAGGCTGCAGGTCTCCTCATGGCTAAACTTATCCTTTCTCTGCCTTGATACCTGGTTTTGCATCATTACTGCATCTACAAATATATGCCATAGTCATACACACAAAAAAAAACTTTGGATGTAATCATCAGTCAAACAACACAACAATGAAAGCATGCCTGCCATCATCACAAAGAAAAAGGTTTGGTGACACAAAAATCATAATTATATACATTTGGAGAGTTTCAATCCAACCAAGTAAGGCTGTGTGAACTAATGTTTGTACTATCATTAATACATTCACAACAGTAAGGCAAGCAGTTTGTTGACAGACCCGTATCTTTCCCCTCCCAGATTCTTATATTTATAATGCATACCTCTCAACTGTACAGACTTTTGCAGTGTGTCTAGATTTTTGCCTCATATTTTTGCTCCATTCTTTCATAAAAGTGTAGTTTTCTGGAAAATCATTGGCAATTCATTAAAGACTGAAGTCAGAAAATAATGCCATTTGATTTTCAGACTTCATACTCTTCAGAAAATACATGCTAATGTAAAACTTGTTATTCTATCAACTTTCTAAGTTTGTAAGAGCAATATTTAAAAATTATCCCTATTTTTTGGCTTTTGTCCCTCTATTATTTATGGCTTTGTCCGGATGTCTTGCTCTATGAGGTTGAGAGGTATGTTATAATGTCATTTTTCATTCAAAAGTGATACACAGAAATCTTCAAGCAAAAACATGTATATACTGCCAACAAAACATCCTTGATAATTTACTACTTCACAATTATATCACTGCAAACTTCTTAATTGTACCATGTGTGCACACTCACTAACTTACAACAGAATAACCTTATCTTTCTCAGTTATCACTAGGCATTTTTACTGTTGCTATAATGAATTTCATTCACAAATGACAATTTTACAGTATCATTTAATTCAACTTAATCTGTCCATCATACCAGCAAAGCAAACATTTCTTCATACGAATTCAGTAATCTAACATAATTTTGAATTGGTTCATATTAATTTATAATTTTGATTTCTTAAGCCATTTGCTGCCTAACTCAAGTAATCGCCAGCTAATATGACAGTGTTAAATGTATTCGTATAAGTTCATTTATATGTTTTGTATGCAAATCAGGCACCTTTATGCTTATCTCTGTAAACTGCAGTAATATGCAAAAGTGTAAGGCAACTTATTCATGTAACCATGTCTCAGGTAGTCAGGAATGCAGCCTCAGGTTCTTATGAAAATGCAGGATAGTAGCAGAGTCCATAGCAATTCCCAGAGGGTTGCAGGAACACACAGATAGCCTCAGTTATTCTCTTAACTGATAATATTTAGAAAAGACAAAATGTAGTCATATGCAAGTCTGCACATCCATAAAGCATAATCCCTGCTTATCCAAAATCGTATAGCATGTCTTATCACCTCAGATCACTCAACATTTACTAAATATTGCCACTGACGCACATGGAAAGATCTATTTCTTCAAAAATAAACAAAAATCTAAAATAAATAAATAAATAATACTGATGCTATACTGCAAGAAAAATGCATACAAAAATTATTCCTTCCTGACATTCAGGAGTAATACTCTAAAAAGGTAGACACCACTGTAGAAAGCACCATAAACCAAATCCTTTGGTATAAAAAGTAAGTTTTAATCTGTTTTAATGCACAACACTACAAATAAGTTTTCGTCCAGCAGACTTCATCAGATAACATTCAGTAATGGATTCCCAGTTTTATATAGTGGCATCAAAATTCACTTGCCAATCATAAACACTGTTCTGATGTACATAGCTTTTTAGTACTGAAATTAAATAAATGATTTTATTGTAAATTTTAAGTAAAATTTTAATATGAACATTTTTATATGTATTTAAAGTAGTTTAGCAATATTTATAACTAATTTAAATGTTTATTAAGTGGTTTTGAACAGTTTTTTTTATCAGTACAGTGTTTATGATTGGCCAATGAATTTTGATGTCACTATACAAAGCTGGGAATCCATTACTGAATGTTATCTGATGAAGTCTGCTGGATGAAAATGTATTTGTAGTGTTGTGCATTAAAACAGATTAAAACTTGTTTTTATAGCAAAGGATTTGGTTTATGGTGCTTTCTAAAGTGGTGTCTATCTTTCTGGAGTTTTTTTATGACTGTTCTGACACTACTTGCTTCATTTTATTGGTTACTCCAAAAAGGTAGCAACAGCAAGGCACAGCAACAGTAACATATGTAAATAAAATGATAACTAATGATTTAATTAATTACTTTTATCTACCATATAAATGAAATGTGAATGTATTCTTTAAAAAAGGAACATATAGTTGACAAAGCATTTTTGGTAAAACCAAACTTGCCAAAAATAATATTACCATGTGTAATGCCCCTGCTTGTTAATTGGGTTTGGTTAGGGTGATGTTACACCCAAGAGAGAGTGGTTCTGAACCTGTGAACCACAGCTCTGCTCATACTTTCTTCATTCTGGTACTGACACATTTAGTGATGGCAGCATCTGTAATGGCATGATGTCACACTCCATGGTGGTCTGACAAAGAGACCAAAATTATGCTCTACCCTCTGAATGATTCATACCTGGATAAGATCCAATCCTGCACAAGAAGTTCATGTTGGAAAAACAATTGACAACTGGCAGGAAATGGGTGAGCACTTGTTAACCCTGACAGAGTTTATCCACTTTGGCCCCCCAGTGCTGACACAGGTACAATGACCTATAGAAGCATAGGCCTGACCAAAAGTGGGTAGATCAGGTGATGGCAAGAAGACTGGATGTTTATGCTAAGTATTTCTTTTTTTTTTTTTTTTTTCATTTTTCATTTTTTTTTAATTATGTCAAACAAAGGTTTAAAAAATAAAGTTTAAAATGGTAGCATAAATGAAGGGAGATGCTAGAAGAAATATGTGCAACTGTAAATATGTATCTATACGTACTAATGATATATAAGAAAGTATAAATGAATCTGAATAAAGAAGTGCATCTACATCTGTATAGAAATATGGAAAATTTATATTATGATATACTTTTGTATATAAATACAAATTTATATTTATAAGTAAAGACATATATGCAACTATGCATATATATATATATATATATATATATATATATATATATATATATATATATGCATACACACAGAAGCCGAACAATTGCATTGTCACACCATTTCATGCATAACAGGTATTACCTTACTAAGTACTTGAATTACATGCAGACTATTGTTGTAAAGAAAGGATTTTGTTTGTGAAGGCAAGAAAATATTTATTACTATTAATAATTGTATAAGATATCCATTTCTTACACATTATTAACTGCACGCACAAGATGGCTTCATTCAGTAAGGTACCACAGCCTAGCCAGAGTAGTGGTTGGGGAAAGGGTGGAGGCCTCGGTGCCAAGTAAATGACCAGCACGTAATTACATGATGAATGTCCTAGTGTATTATTTTTATACATTGCTAAACATTCTCTATATATGCTTATACTCTGCTAAACATTCTCTATATATGCTTATAATTTTTAAGCAGAAAATTATTGAAAGTGCACAGTACAGGAGGATACTAGGCTAGCAGCCCTAGATCCCTTGCAAGCCTAGCCATGATAATCCTAAGCTGCCTCAATTGTGTTTGGTCAGATGGATGTAATTTGTAGATTGTGTCTATGACAGACACCACCTACCCTTCAAAAGTTCTATTGTATCAAGATTATGTCACCTTAGATGGGACTGAAACCCAGAGTCCCTGGCTTAAGAATCCAATTTGTTATCCATGAGGCCACTGGGGCCTGACCTTTTGTTATGAAGTATATGTACTGCATCCATCTGTAACAGTAAATATGTTTTGTTTAATGAAGGTTGATGTGGAAAAAAGTTAAAACTACCTTTCAATTGTTACAATTTTTATGCATGCAGTTTCTGCCTTTTCCTAAAGAAATTTCACAGTGTATAACTTGAAACTACAACTTAAATGTTCAAACTATAATAGTTGAATGTAGAATTTACATTGAAAGTTTATGGTAATATACAAGACAACACCCCATCCTCAAATAGATAAACTTTGCACATATCTGAAAGTGTAACAATTGGAAGGAAGAATCACTTTTATTATTTCAATTTACATTAGGAAATACTTCAGATATAAATAAATGTTCAAATAAATAAACATATGTACTAAGCAAGTGCAACAGAAACTGCAAGGCCTTGCAGAGCAGAACTAGTAGTTATGTCATAAATATTAAGGAGAAAGGTCAGAGACAGGTAAACAACCATGCTGTTACGTGTTCTCTGTGTAGCTGAAAAAGAGATAGAATATCACTCCAGCCAACAATGTAGGAGACTGTCCAGACTGACTGAGAGTACTGGTAAGTATCGGTAAAAACCTTAACATTAAAAATAAGAAATGTCAGGTAATAAATGATGTTTCCGGTCTTTATCTGATTTCATTATATAACTGCAAGAGTATTTATACACAAAGATAACAGATGGACTAATGTGCTTTCAATACAGTAATGCAACAAATCCATAACTGGCACACATTTCTAAAGCATTACCATTTCTTATGTTAAACCAGCATATCTCATTATTATCAGTAGACAGCAAATATGAAAAACCACCAGCACTTGATAGCAATACATTGATTTTTCTCATCTGTGCATAAGTATTTCCCACACATTTTTTGTTACTTCAATAAAGATTTAATAAAAAAAAAAAAACTTACTGCTAATAAAGATTGAAATGATGTGTAACACTGTGTGTTAATTTATTGTCTGTATCATTTAATTGCCTATCCCATGATGCCCTTTTTCTCTAATTTTCACATTTTAATTACAGCATGCCTTTGTTGTTATTTGTTTTCATTTTCTTCCATTTCTGTTCATTTTGTACAGGTCCATAATTCTTAGTAGAAGCCCAGCCATGTGCCTCCCATGTCAAGGAATGTTCACCTTCTGCCAGTCCAGGACTGCATTAGAGCACTACAGCACTCATGTATTAATTTAAAAAATGAGTCTTCTTTTTAACTGGAGCAAATTGTTTACTACAAATGTTGCAACCAGTTGCAACAGTTTACACCCTACCTGCACAGAGCACTATGGCACTCATGCATTAGTTTAAAAAAAAAACACGTCTATTAAACTATAGTAAACAGCTTGCTACAAATGTAACATACAGTTGATGCAGTTTAAGGTGCTCTGCAGCATTCAGGGTTCACTGCAAATGCAATACTGGCTTTTAAAAGCTGGTATTGCACTAAAGAGAAAGAGATCATGATGAACTATGGCCAATCATGTCCCCCAGCCCTTTGTTCCTGGGACAATTTTCCCTCTTGCCCCACCCTAGTTACAATTCTGTATCTTTAGTCAGAAATAATGCTTTACAGTTTAGATGTCTGATGATTTTGTTTCTGGTTATTTGTCTTTTGTAATGTTTTATTTTCAATTGTTGTGCAAACTTTTTACTGTTTGCATATTTACTTGAAAAGAAAATATTTTAGCTTCTTAAGTAAATAATTTCATTATTCAACTTCAAATGTATGTGGGTGATGTTTTACTTTTTAATAATTTTACCTGTACATGGGGGAATAATTGCATTTATTCAAAAATAGTAATGAGAATATGAGGTGCAGGAAAACTATCACAAAAGGAGGATATAGAATGTATTTTATTAAAGGTTATATATTCATCTTGGGGTCTATATTATGTGATTGAAGAATCTCTTCTTCGGTACATAATAATCGACACATATACAATGAACACTGTAAACTGATAACAGCCACGTCCTCGAATTTTTTCCTCAGGAAAAAATTCACGTGGCTGTAAAATAAAAAACAAACTTTAAAACACTAATCAAGTGGGTTGCTTCACCTTCCCACACCCCTGATGTGGGGGGCTGTGCCCCCCACCCCCACAACTAAATATACCAACTCCGAGATTGCTCTACATTGAAGAAAAAGGCAATTCCCAATAATGGCCAACTGAATTTTTTTCCAAGGAAAAAATTTGATGACGTGACCATTCGTGGTTTAAAGCTTTTGCTGTACATGTGTCGATTATTATGTGTTTGAAGAAAAGATTATTCGTTCACAAAATATAGACCCTTCATTTTTTCCCCTCATGCACATGTGGGACTTATGATACACAAATGATCTGATGCTCCCCAAAACACTTTCAAAAGTACTGGCATTCTTTGCAATAAGCAGTCATGAAAGTACCAGTTAGTGTTCATGGGACAGGATGTAAAACCTCATTTAAACCAACTTCTCTTTCTGCAGCAATCTCATCTCTCTGTCAGAAACTCCCCCACACCCCTGATTGATATATATACTAACTCTGAAATTGTACAATCCCTGGGGAAAGGGAATATTCCCCTACCTGGGGATTGTCGATCTCACATACCTGAACCCACAGGCAAAGTAACACAGAAAAAAGCAGTAATAATGTTTCAAAACAAACCACGTATCTCCAAAGGTTTAAAACTTTTATTATACAATTGTAAGCGCTTTCATGGTTATCCAAGACTGCTTCATCAGGCAACAATGCAATGAAACCCAACACTTCTTATACCTCTCATTAACATCAATTTCTCAACTAAAATAACAAAATTTCCCTCCAAAATTTTAAGAAGTGCTGGGTTTCATTGCATTGTTGTCTGATGAAGCTGTTTTGGATAACTGTGAAAGCGCTTACAATTTTATAATAAAAGTTTTAAACCTTTGGAGATATGTGGTTTATTTTGAAGCATTATTACTGTTTTTTTCTTTGTTACTTTGCCAGTGGGTTCCCGCATTTCATCTGTACGTGGACTTTTTGTGGATAGTTGGGATGTTTTAATAGATCTCACATACCTGTCGAATATATGTATAGTCGACCAGATGTGATCAGTTAAACAGATGCTGACCAAACTCCCTTTCGACCAAACCAATGGAATCCCTATATCTATCTAGAGAGAAGACTAAACAATATAGATAATCAACATAATAAAATTGATGAAATCAGTAGATGGATAGTGATTTCTTATCTTTAGCATATTAATGTACTGTAAAGGTTAAATATTTTATTCAACCAGTTTGGTTTATCAATCAAAAACATTCACAATACTTAAATGTTATTAACACCACATGCATTTGTCACCACTTCAGTGTGCACTAAACAAGCTAGATCATGAAAGGCATTGATGTTTCTCCTTACCAAAAACATTCCTCTGTGTTTTCAGTTTTTTTGTAAATATAGACAGAGTTCCATTGTAGAGGCTTGATATTCTTGCTTGTATATTTCCAAAACCAAGTTAAAAAGTGAGAGACTTTTTTAGCTGGAAGAAGGACCCTTTTAAGATCTGTTGTATTATCACATGACATTCCAAAACTTCCTGCCGAGATAACTGGGACAGCAAATACAGTACCAATGCTACAAGAGAAAGCAAAGAAAGGTTTATCATGGTAAATATGATTACTTTTTTTAAAAACTGAAATTGAGGGTTTCAGTCACATGTCAGCTAAGAGCACTTTATCACAGCTCCCAGTCAGATCATACTCTCTTGGGGAAAACAGTAGCATTTTTTTTTTGAAGTCTTTCAAAATAAATATGTTTCATAGTGTCAGACAATATGGTCATTTAATTTGTATAATTTGTTTAATGACACAAAAAGCACAACTGTAATATGAGAGACAGAAAGGATGTCATTACATTCAAAGAATGTTTCACCAGCTCAGTCTTTTAAACTCTAGAAATAATTTTCATTAAATACTACTCAGATTTTCACTGTTTAGACAAATGAATACACTAGGTAGGATAATTTCTAATTGCTACAACAGACCATTGTCATCAAATAAATCAATGTGAATATGCACAACAAAAATTGAAGTATAGAATCTAGTTTAACTAATATGGATTATATGCTTTAAGACAATGAGGTCCAGATACAGTTTCATCAGAATCAGACTCAATATCCCCCAAAAAATGTGGATAGTACTAACATGGAAAATAATACATGAATTTATAGGCTCCATGAAATGACCAGGAGAGAAGCTACTTCTTATGCAAAATGATAAATCATACTCATTTAGGATGGCATTTAAACTGGGGCATAGCCTACATTTTTGTTATGGTATACCAACTTCCAAAATGTAGTCCACACTCCCCTATGTCCAGCACCCTCTTGCCACAAACACTGCATCCGGGATTCAATAATGCCTACACTAAGTGTACACTGGTATACACCATTCTGAGTTAACAGACAATACAGACAAAACTCACACCTTCCTTCTAATTTTAGTTTTTCTACTGATATTTTTGCAGCCTTAAATATTGACAGGGATTCATAAAGGTTACTACAAAGTGTAGACTACATGTGCACTTAGTCCAATCTTTCTAAGTGACTAGAAAGCAAAAGACTGTGATAAGAATATTCTTGAATACATATTGTGTACATTTACATGTTTACTACTGAAAAAAATGCAGAAATGACAGGCTTAATCAAAGGCGAAAATTTCAGAAAATACTATTTAATAAAAGGAATAACTTCATAAACTAAAACTATGCTTAATATGATTTGTTTTTTCTTTTTTAATTTAGACTGTAATATTATTTATGAAACAAAATAAATAATATATTCTAAAAAATGTGTGCTTTGTGGCATATGTGGCATATGCCTGTCTACACTTACATATTTAGATCCTTAAGCCAGCAAAAGAAACCAATGACAATGTTAGTCAGATTTATGTTATAGTAAGATTATTAGCTTGATTTTGCAAATTGCTTGTTCACTGAAAGATATGGTTAATTATAACAAGATTTATACCATATCAGCTTGTTTTGCAAACCTTTTGTCCAAACAAAATATTTGCTGTTAAAAGAGAGTTTGCATAACTGGACATTTACCTCTCAGCTTCCCTCCTTGCACAGAGAAGTACATTTTGGTTCTTAAGTAAGGCACCAAATTATAATAATACAGCCCCTGGGATTCATTAACAAGTATGTAAGCTTTGTACAAAGCCTACATGATTACTTAATGTTAGTGTGATGAGCAGAATGTGCATGCTGTTAAGGAATCTTCAAGTTTAGTAGCACCTTTTTGTGGGTAGCACAAATGTAGGCAAACACAAAAAGGTGCATGGAAGCTTGAGCACACAATGTAAACAAATGGTGCTGCCAGTAGCCAAACACACTGACAGCTAATACAAAGCAAGGGCACGATTACTGAAACAATTAAGATTCAGGAGGGAATGTTAAACATAAAAACTGTTCTCATATAATGGGATTAGTGCAAAAATGAGAAGCAGGGGAAGTTAAACATGGAAACTGTATTAATGTAGTTGGATTACTGTAGAAATAAGAAGCGGGCTAAGCTAAATGGGAAAAATGTAACGCAGATAATTAAAATGTGAGTATTTCACAAAGAGCAATTTTAACATTGATAATTTTGTATTAATTTAAACAAGCCTGTTTACCCCTGAAGGGTGTTATGTACACACTAACACACACCATGGGGGGCATTATTGTGCTTAGAGAACGGGCTGTCTGTAAAATTGTTGTGTTTTACTTACTTATTTATATTTTTTTAATACATTATTTTTTATATATATTTGATGTAAGACAGTTCCTTCTCCTAATGTTTCAAAGTTGATGTAGTACATGTACATGGTGTTGGAAGAAGCATTTTACATCCAAAATATATCATTTTAAAAATCTCTAGATATTTGCTTTATTTTTTTGGTCCCTTATGGCTAAAATGTTTCTTGTCAGTCATTGTGAATTGACTTTATTTCCTTCAGAAAATTCATGTTAACACAAATCCTGCTATTTAACTTACTTTTGAATTTTAAAAGAGCAGCATTTAAAATCCATTGCTATTTCTGAGCCTTTGCTCCCCCTTTATTTCAGGCTTTATCCAAGGTCGAGAGGTATGCAAGCCTCTTTACTGCTGCCACGGGTTCATCATTCTCACTCTGTCATAGACACACACACACACACACACTCACACACACACACACACACACACACACACACACACACACACACACACACACACACACACACAAAACACTTCAGAAAGCGCATACTAACACAAATCCTATTATTCAAGCAACTTTGTGATTTTTTTTTTTAAACAGGAATATGTTCCTGTTTTGAGCCTTTATTCCCCCTTTATTTTAGGCATTATCCAGATAACTTGATCTAAGACGTAAGGGATACTTAAACTTCTTCAGTGCTGCTGCTGTCAGTGCTCAGTCATTCTCAGTCTTCGCTATCTCTTTCTCTTTCACTCACATACACCTCACTTTCATGCACACAAGCACATATTCACACACACACATGCACAGAAAGATAAACAAAGACACACACACACACACACACACACACACACATGCACTTTTATCTGTTATATTTGTTTTTTACATTCCCTAAACAGCAAAAGCACTGCTTAGGGAGTATAAAATAACAGCTCTATCAATCTCACTTTCACTCACATGCATCCATACACTAACACACAAAGACATACCCCAGGATTTAATAAAATCCATGTAGGCACAGTGTAGACCTTACTCGGAATGTATCCATGTACATGGCCATGGTGCCCCCTCAGCAGCACACCATGCAGATTAATGATGACATGTTGCTGAGGGAGAGCCAAGGAACACGAATGTTGAATCACTGTTGTCTGGTTTGTTTTGTTTGTTTTTTAAATGCATGTTGGCACAGCGTGGAGCGCAGTAATGCCAAGCTGTGCTCACAGATAGACAGCTGACACCTGCCAGACATCTAAATATAGAAACCGAATGTAATTAACAAGCACAGTCTCATTTTATGTGTTTTTTTTATTTGGCATTTGCATAGTGCAGAGAGCTGCTAAGCCAAGTGGAGCTCATACATACATGGCAGACACCTTCCAGACATCTAAAAAATTGAAACCAGATGTAATTAATTATTTATTTATTGGTGTTTAAGCATGTTTGCGTGGTGCAGTGTTCAGCACTGCTGATAGGTTGTTCAGTGGTATATGTGAAGATATACCGGATTTCTTAATATCCATGCAACTTAATGGGTAGAGTTGCAGCTATATGTGCAGTAGGTCCAGGATTTGAATACATGGATGTCATAAGTTGGCTGTATTTTTGTTGCACACATTACGGACAAGATTTTAAAATATGGCTCTGCTGGCTTTGCGCAACTGTGCTCACACCTGCTAAGCACCGCATAAACATTTTAATGGCTGCCAATGTTTGTGCGGTGCTCAGCTTCACTAAAACCACGATTGTGCATGTCTGCACACTGCTCAGCTCTGCTTGGCTGGTTTGCACACTGCTAAGCAATGCAGCACTTTTTTGAGTGTTGCTCAATGGCATGTAAGGGTGGGAAAACAGCCTATATAAAGCACACTAGACAGGAATTCTACAGAATCCATTAGAGTTCTATCATCTGTCAATATGGCAGGTAGTGTTGGAGAAGGTGTGCGCTTTTGGGTGCAGCTGTGTGGCATTCAGAAGTCTAGGGTCATGGTTGTGCTTCTTGCAAAAAGCCATGATGATAGGCTATTGCAGGGCTGTTTCCAGGGCTCGAAGTGTAAGGCAGATGCTTGGGACTGGCTGGCAAGGGAACTCACCAGTGTCACTGGTATCCCCTGCACAGGTGAGCAGTATTGTTACCACCATGATGACCTGAAAAGATGAAAGAAGGGAACCTTGGACACCTGGGTCCAATAAATGAGGGCAGGAAATGCTCCACATATATGTAAGTACTTTTTCCTCTGTTTTATCAATATGTAATCTGAATGTCTGCAAAACTGTTATGCATAATGATGTGCTTCCCTCACAACAACTGCAGCTGAGAGGGCTCGCAATGTCGAGCCTCATGCCAGGTACCTGGCTAGGTTGTGGGGTAAACATGGTGAGTATGGATGTATTATGCCAACTGTAGTGCAATAAGCAAGAAAGAGTAAAGCATTAACTACAGTAAAGTTGGACTTGACCTGTAGTGTAACAAATGAATAATAACTGTAGTTCAATAAAAACATGAAACAATACCAATAACAGGAAAGAAAATTGTGTACATCAGAATTGTCTTCTCATAACCATTGCATTAGAGCTGTATACATTGAGTCTGTAAGGTAAGGTTGCTGCAGTCAAGTATAACACTGTAATAGCTGTAGAATGCAAATCTAATGGCTGCAAATTGTATTGCTTAGCTCATAGTACTGTTCAAGGCTTTCTATAGGTCAATTCAAGTCACATAATACTCTGTCTTACACAAACATCAGATAATAAAGGTATATGGGTGAGGTAGCCCACTCCATGGCCAGATATTGTGTATGTGGACTTCAAAGATATTGTTAACCAATAACAGTAATATGTGTTCACCTGTACTGTTGAAAGTGAAATAAAGCTGTAGTAATACACTCAGTATGGCTGTATACCATGAATGTGTGTTCTATTGCCACTGCAGTCTAGTAAAACAATGTAACAGTACTAGAATGCTAGAGGAAAGTCCTGTAACTTGTATTGCACAATCTATAGTATGTTTCTAGGTGGTCTCCAGGCAACTATCAGTCACCTTGTAGTCAGTAGTGCCTCAGTAGCTCAGTCTGTTAAATTCCTTGTACATGGTACATTTTGCCACATACAGTCCAGGGTGCGAATCCAGTGCTATGTAGCACTACATTTTCAGTATCAGTCATGTAATGCTCACAATTACTCTCTCCCCAAGAAAACAAAAATGTGATGGGTGAGTTAGCCCATATTATGTGCAGATATTGTGTTTAGATTTCACAGACTGTTACACTCAATAGCACGAATGGGTGCATCAGCATTGTTGATTCAGAAATAAAACTTTGTAATCTCAGTATGGCTGTATCTCTAGCTTGTCCATACTAAGCTGCTGCAATCAATTAATAAAGTATTTGCAGATGTCCCCTGCAGTCACAGGTAGTGGGTTCTACTTCCATGCCTGTCAGCTAAGCCATGACAGCTGTCTAGTTTAATGACTGTACACAAACATGCCTCTCAAGTGTCATTATTTCTCATAATGTAATTAGAACTGATTAATCCATCTGTCAAATGTTTACCAGATAATTATAACCTGGAATGCTATGTATTACCAAATCTGTTTACGGAACACCCTGGTAGTTATATAAGTCCACATTATGTGAAACCGTTCTGACTACTTCTGTACCTGCATTTGTTAGTACTTCCCCCTTATTGTCTCATGCTATCAGCTTGAAGGGTATGTATGTGCTACAACAGCTATAGGAGTATTGTAGTCACTGTAATCACAACTGTCAGTATACACCTGTAGAAGTATATATGACCAGTGATGTCAGGGATATCATCTGCAATCTCATTAATGGAATGTTTTTCTCTCACTCTGCACCCCTTATCTTAATTTATTCATAATTGTAATGTATTACTATGATTTAATATTAACATATTTTGTTAAACTAACTATATTTTGGAAAATGTGGTTGATTCCTGTTATGTTTTATTATGATTCAACGTTAACATATTTTGTTAAATTGTTTTGTGGGCCATATGGTTTACTTCACACTGGCATGCTGTTACCATACTGACTGTTATGTTGCATTATGTTGTGCTGCACATAATGTACATTAATATGTATTTGGATTAATAAATATGATGTTCCATTCTGTTAATACTAAGAATGGTTTGGTTGCTACTAACCGTAACATATTGCTTTATCTCATGTACCATAGCATGTCAAGGTAAGCTGGTGCAGGCCGATCCCCCTACCTTGCCTCATCCGACCATGGCACCAGGTCCCAGCACATCTGGGACCCAGACCAGTGGTGTTCCCTCTGCTGCCCCTGCACTACCTGTGGCATTCGGTAGTACTGCTCCAGGGGATGGGGCCAAGTCCCCCTCTGAGAAAGGTGGCAGAGGGGCAGTGGTCACAAGTGATGAGCTACTGGTCCTGCTATGCAGGATAGTCCACCATGGCTATGACCAACACCTGTGCAAGATTTAAGGTATGCTGACCAACCTGGTGAGGAAGCCTCACCCTGGTGTCCAGCCTCCAGCACAGCCAACCTTGGGGCAGTGCCGGTGGTCCCATGGGTGGGGACGTGAGTCATACTGCTGTCATCTGGAGGCACATGGGACTCAGATTCCACAACACCCTCCACATCAAAGGTGTTCACCCGCCTCATGTGTCACACACTGCCCAGTCTGCTGTCTTGTCTGTCTTGTCTGTTTTCAAATGCATCCTCACCCACCCAACTTACCTCCCCGACACATACCTATGTCCCTTTCCCAACATTCCACTCTGACCTTAAAAAAATGGGCACCTGTCCCAAAAAAAATATCGTCCCATTCATAGCTCTCCATTCCGCACGTGTCCACTGAACACACATAATTTGGTCCAATTGGCTTGACAATGCAGGTTTCTTGTCCTCACCCCTCTCTCTGGGGCTTGCAAATCCAAATTCATGTACAAATTTGTAAAAGTGCACACTTGTTGCTTTACATGAAATGGATAGCTATGGTTCTTTCCTACACCCTTCCTGCACATTCCTCCCTGCCTTTCAATATATTTTTCCCCCTGCTTGCCCCCATTTCACATGTTCCTATTTCCCCTTTTTTCTTGTCTTTATATTTTTTTAGCGTGGAGCTGCACAGAGCACCACATCACACAGATTCACTTAGCTCAGCTAAATATAGCTATAGTGAGTATATGTGTGTTTAACATTGTAAGTCACATGTACAAAATCAACACCTCTGCTATGTTATGGACCCAAGTCCATCACAGCTGCAGCACACTGCATTAACCAGCCATGCGACACAACACTTAATTAAAACAGGTGGTTTAAATAAAAAATATAGTAATTGTCACTTACAGTCATTAGGCATGTTTTAGCAGAGCTGTGCAACATGCCACACCACTCAAACTGGAATAAACAGTAATGGAAAAATGGGAGTGTACCTTGGATTCTGGTGCAATAGTACACTACTAGACAGCCAAACCCATGATAATGGATGTGACTGAGGCCTGTGATAGGAGGTAAATGTGCCCATTTATCAGCAACATGTAGAAAGTCACCTGCTAAGGCATTCATGGCAAAATGCATATTCAGCTGGGACTCTGGTGCAGAAATACATCCATATAAAGCCATGCACATATTGATGGATGTAGACAATGTTTGTCACAGCCTGTATGTGTGCACATATATCTTGCAAGTACACCTGCTGCAGTAGTGATGCAGTAGCTCAGTCTGTTAAATGACTTGCTTTCAGTGAATTTTGCCACAGACAGTCCCGGGTTCAAATCCAGTGTTGTGCTGCATTTTAGTTACATTATTGTGAAGACAGCAGTTAATGGATCACTAATACACTCTTTATCTACACAAAGCATTCCAAATTAAATAGCTGTTTTTCAGTGCATGAAGTCAGAGGCCTACAGGTAAGGACACACTTCACATATCCATATAGCAGTACAATACATTGCCAAGTACTCTGTTGTTGACACAGTTGGCTAACATCCGTACCTTACACACATGCCTTAATTGGAGAGTAAAGGCTACCCTCACCCTGGCACTGCCTCTACAACAGGGTTGACACAGCTGACACAGATACACCTACAGCTTGTTGTCCTCCAAAGTGTCCACACTCTCTGCCTATGTCTACCACCTGCAACCTGTGGAACACACAACTCTATGTAAAGGTTTCTGCTACAGACCTACCCTCTGTGATGATGTAGTCTCCTCACCACAGTAGTGTCCATCTCAACAGCTAAGAAAGGGTTTCAGGTCTACATGAAGGCCTTATATCTTGCACAGTGCTTGCAAGTTATTGGCTGATGATAGTGCAATTCAGCTGCTTTGTCTGCAACTAGCATTTCAGAACCACATATTGGTTTAGATGTAATCACCTGCTGATGGGGAGCATATTTAAAATGCAGACAGCTGGCTATGGGGAACCATTCTGTATGAGACCTTACTCACACAGAGCATGCCTTTGTGAAACTTTACTAGACAGACAGTTCAACAGAAGAGTACTGCACTCTAGCAGGTATGTAACTGTTTTTTGTGTATAACAGTATTCAGATGGGAGGATAGAGGTATGGGGAAGAGGGAGTACAGCAGTAAGCCAGTCATAGACCTGTGGCAATGACATGTCAGTGATAGCTTGCTGGCTTACACCTCAAAGGGATGTACAACATATCAGGGTGGCATTGTGTTTCATCAGTGTGGCACACTGGTGTTGTCAGGCTGTCCCTCAATACTGGCTGTTATAGCACAATTTGTCTATCACTGCTTCTATGACATATTATTGTGTGGTTGGCCTTAGGGGACGCATCACATTAGACTGGAGTGTTTGGTGTATGATCATACAGCAGAAGCTGTCATGGCACACAGGCAATACCACAGTAATGGTACTGTCTCAATTCTATCCCTGCATGTACTATGCTGTCACACTGTGGGTTACGCCATGTTTGAGCATGCAGTGGATAGTGCCAGCCATTTTGCCTTTGCTGTATCTGTACATAATGGACATCCACATATCTGCTCCTGTAATGTGTTCCCCTCATGTTGTCTTTCAAAAATAATGTACCACAGATGACACCCACCCTTCTCAGATGAGAGCATAAGAAGTAAGGTAGCATCATGACATCCTGTTATCCAGGGGGAAACATAATGAGGAACAGTGGACTGCATTGTGGTCAGACCTTGTCTGTAGCATTAATGCCATGGACTAGCAAGGCAGGATATATGAGTAGGTTCAATACTGGGCAACTGCTTTGATTAATGCTGCACGTCGATGGGCAGCAGATATAGCCAGGGATCATGCTGTCACAGGTGGAGGACCTGCAGCAGAGCAACAACTCTCAGCCACTAAGGAATTCCTGGCATACCTAGGCACACATGACAGCTCCCAGGCATCTATCACACTGTACATCATGGAGATAGGTGCCACAGTTTCCCACAGCTGAGGAGCATGCAGGAAAGCTTACTGCAATTAGCACTGAAATACTGTTGCAGTCAGTGTGCCAGGCTGTAGATGTATTTATGTGGGGGTCAGGTCTTTGTTCTTTGGGAGGTGTAACCTCAGGTATACACTCATGGGCAGACTGGGACCAGTACAACAAGTAACAGAGTAACTACTGTACATGTGAGATATATCAACATATTACCTTGTTGTGCTGCAACATGCAGTGGTACTGACATTACCCCACCCTTAACTTTTCACAGGTCCATCAAGTATTGCCTAAGGCCATGTTTTTGTCCCTGTTAAGTATGACACTTGTTTTTTTAAGGAATAATTATAGTCTAGTATGGTTAAGGGCCAAAATAATGCCCTATGTACACATAATTATGTGTGTAGACAGCATAGGACATTTTAAATGCCAATCTGGAAGAGGTACCTAAGGTTTCAAGATGGGGTAGTCACAGGAGAGTAGTTTAATAAACAGATACACTTTGGCAGTTACAGGTAAGGGCAGATAAGGCTCCTGGTTTAAATAAGGCAAGGAATCTAAAATGCCTTTTAAGACAGTGTAAGAAACTTCTAGGTGTGGAACATTTTCACTCTACACACACATATATATATATATATATATATATATATATATATATATATATATATATATATAGTTAATCACTATCCCCGGGATTCATGAAGCTTGCACCAGGCGCAGGCGTAGCATAGGTGGAATAATGCCAAATATGGCCATCGAGCGATTTAGGTACGATCCAATTCCACGTGCACTACCGGCGTACGCAAGAACTGTGCAGCCCATGGCATAGGTATGCTAATCACCCCATGTGCAGTGTCGCACCATGCAAATGAAGGCAGATAGCGATTCATGAAGTGGTGCAGACGTAGCGTAATCCCACGGAAATGTAAACCAAAAAACACAGTTTACATTTTTCCAAACAGAACATCGGAGCTATGGAAGCGGACCAGACTCATGTATTACAAAGTTAACATATGCCAATGGCTAAATACACAGCCAATGGCATAAGAAAAGATGCACAACACCTAAAAGACAACATTTAATGTCATGTCCACAGTAACGCACAGTACAACCTCAGGGCATGTGTGCGCAAACAGGAACATAAAGACATTATATAAAAATGTCATAAAATCGCAATGTAATACAAATCAGGTTTACACCATAATACGCAATGGTAGGCATGGAACACCACAACCAAGGTGCAAGGGTTGCTAAGGGCCTGCGACAGTGTTCGGCGTGGTAACTATGAATTAGTAATCAATGCCATGCAAATGAGGCAGGTAATACTGAATCGCAAACGTCCTGCCGGATGAAGGTTGTACCATACGACACAGTGCTATAACACCGAGGAGTGGCTCAGAGGAGATACATGACATCAGCAGAGGGGTGTGCCACCGTAGCAGTAAGCACATTGGAGCAATGCAAATCTGGCCTGGCCATTGCTAAGAAAAGCTGCAGGACAGGAGTGGGGAGGAAGGTATAGAATCGTTTAGCTGAGAGCACACATGGTGCTCGAAAGCGCATGTGTACGGGGATGAAAACGTGCCCGAAACCCGGTAAGCAGATGCACACGCCGCGAACAATAGCACAAACAGGAAGGTCAGGGGAATAAAAGAAGGAAATGCTGAAGTAGGGTAATTGGAGTACTAATGAGCAATTAACACCAATCACCTCACGGTGGCCAATCAACGGCAGCTGACAGGTCTGCTTGCAGAAACCTGCAAAACAGGATAGGGGAGGCATTGGAATGCAAAGAAAGGAGGGAAGGTATTGGATTGCAAAGATAGGAGATCTGTCATAGCAGAGCAAAGCAAACCGACAGTAGACCGGCAATAGCACACATTACGCAAGATAAGCCTGGTCTAGGAAAGTACAAATGAAAGCAGGCTGCTGGATGCATGCCAGAAAATGGTAGGTGGAATGTGCAGAAATGTAAAGGGAAGGTCAAGAGGTAATCCACGGCAGCCAAATGTAATTCAACACCAAAGGCACCACAATAGTAGTTCTGGTAGTAAAACACATAAGATACCCTGTAGCTACGATCGTACATACACACCCTATGACATCATCGGTGTTCACAGCACAATACTATAAAGTGTGAAAGCACCCTACACACACCTGTGTATTCCCAAACACTGCACCATGGGTGTAAACACACGGGGAACTTTTAAAATGTACATGTTGGGAGCTACCATAGCTGTGATTCATCAGCATGTGTTAGAGACTGACAGTGTTGTGGAGGAGGATGCTGACAACCACCGCAGGCCCCGGAGGAGGAGAAGAGTGTTCAGACCAAGGGTAACCTACCAGGGGCTACATGATCTGGAGATAGTAGAGCATTACAGGCTGGACAGGGACATCTTACAGCAAATAAGGGGAGCTGTGCCGGCCACGCCTGAGAACCAGAAACAACAGAGGGGAACCCATCCCAGTGGACACGAAGGTATGTGTAAGCTTGAGAATACTAGCCACAGGTACCTTTCAAAGGCCAACTGGAGATATAATGGGGATCTCACAGGGATCGTCATCCAGGGTACTACACCAGTCCCTGGATGCCATGTTACCACATGCCAATGAGCATATATACTTCCCCCGAACTCAGGAGGAGTTGGCCAGCAATATGCATCACTTCCACCGTGTGGCACACTACCCGAAGATACTGGGTGCGATAGATTGCATGCACATACAAATCAAGTCACCACCTGGTGAGCATGGTAGGCGCTACATAAACTGCAAGGTATTCCACTCCATCAACTGCCAGGTCGTGTGCAATGCCCAGGGCATTATCATGGATGTGTGTGCTGGCAGCCCTGGAAGCTACCATGACACCCATATCTGGCATGCCTCACAGCTGTATCAGGTATTTGTCAGGGGGGACATCCCACATGGCCACCTTGTGGAGGATGCTGGCTATGCACTGGAGCCGTGGATGATGACTCCCATCAGAAATGCACACACACCCATGGAAGAACGCCATAATGAGACACACGCACAAATCAGAATAATCATAGAGCGTGTGTTCGGGATGCTGAAATCACGGTTCCGGTGCTTGGACACATCTGGTGGAGCCTTGACTTACTCTCCAGGCACGTGTGCCCACATTGTCATAGTATGTGCCATGCTACATAATATGATCCTGCGGAAACAGCTGCAGCAGGGACAAAATGGTGAAGGCCCTCATAGCCCACCGTAATAGCCAAGGCCATCACAGGCACAGAGGGATTCAGACCATGAACACACTGTGCCAGCTCCAGTAGGCAGACGGAGGCATGCCCAATATGCCTACACCTTGGCAAAGAGGGAACGTATAGCACATGCTCTGACAGTGTAGGCCCCTATGGATTGACACACCTCTCCACCTGCACACATAGTAAAATGGATGGCACACAAACACGACCACCTGTAAATTGTAATGTATAGGAGGCCCACTGTGTGAATCCCACATAGGCAGCCCTCAAACATTGTACACAGAGCAGCTATTGGAACACAGAATGTCAACACCTGAACAGTACATGCGCCTATCAGCATATGGTGGTGCTGTGTGTATAGATTCCCAGGTACATCGGTAGGTACACGGCCGATTGTCAGAGGCCATACATCAAACAGGGCAAACAGTGTCCGTTGTCACCGCAACATCGAGTAACCAACTGTCGCTTAGTGGAGCAGAGGCAATCGCGGGAGCACGTGTTTAAGCACTGTTCTGCACACACTCATCACGGAGTCCCTGCTGCGTTAATGAGGGGCTCCACATAATAAAATCATGGATGTTGTGTCAAGGCAAGGGTTGTACCCATGACAAGTATTCATCACCCCAGCATGCCCCACCTACGGTCGTTTGAAGGTGTAGCACAGTATCGTGTGTGGCTCACTGTGATATACATACCCAATGCCGGAGCACATCCAGTAAACATCACATGGACACACCATTAACTGGACTCATCAATATGTAAACTAACTGAGTTACCCATGTGAGTGCAGTATGGAGTAACAGCCGTAGTATACTCCATGTACAAAACAACATAACACGTGTACATATCCCAGATATCCATGTGTTAAATGCAGTGACCATTGTGCATGTTCCAGGTCCCAATCCTGCGAGGGATGTAACGTAATCCCGAAGGCACGAGTAAAGCATGTCGGATGCAGGTTATCAGATCATGTTTAGCACACGTTAGCGGGAATATAAGTTGCGCACTGCTGGTAAGCGATGTTTAAATATGACTATACGGATATGCATGAAACAGGGATAAGCTTCTCCGAATATCGCACAGATCATGGTCACCGATGTCCAGAACAGGTGAAACCAGCATTATTCACCTCTGTACTAATAGCGTCTGCTCTGAAGGGTAAAACGACCACTGCCAGGAGTAGAACACGCAATCATGTATAGAATCACCTAACACTATTGCTAGCCAAGATGTACCTATGGTAGGGTTGCCACCTCTGCAAATGACCAATGTGGGATATACGTCAGATGTCTGCAGGCTGACACATACACCCAGCCAGTATGAAAATCAGAACTTCACTGTTTTGCCTAGATAAATGCTTATTCTTGTAATGTTTACTTACTTATTCTGTTTCTATAACATATAGGTGGTTCAGATACAGAATAACTGTTTTATGCAACTATTACATAAACTATAGGAAATAAGTATGTCCTACAATCTCAGCACATTTGCCATGTTTACAAATATTTTGCAGGACACAACTGCCCAAAGAGGGACTGTCCCTCGCAAAGTGGGACAGCTGGTAACCCTAACCTACGGCAGGTGTGTAATGTGACAGGTACAGACACAAACGTGCGAAGTCCAGGAAACAGTATACACTGACAAGTACACAATGAAAGGTGTAGCTTGCCTGTCACTTTCCCTGTCAGATATATATATCTATATAAATATATATATATATATATATATATATATATATATATATATATATATATACACATATATACATATATATATAATACAGATAGAAAGGGCGATAGAGTGATATATGTTGATATATACAGATTCAGCGATATCTGCAAATATATATAGATAGGTCAATGACATTCATAACACCTTGGATAAATAAATAGGATGCCGCCAACTATGGAATGTGTAACATACCGACACGCGTAACCACGAGGCTGAAAGACTAAAAGAACACAGTACCGGAACAGTACAACCACGAGTAATAGTATGACGATATGAAGGGACATGTAGTTACCGCTGCCAGTGTTGCGGTCCATGTAGGTACTGTGTTCAACTGTGTTTGTGAGTGCCCTAGTCTGTGTATGTGTGTGTTGAGGGTGCCGTGTGTGTCTCCATGTGACTGTAATGTGTGTGTGTGTGTGTCCACATCATGTGTCTGTTAGTGCCAACTCGGAGGTAGATCATTACGGTAAGTGTGGGTATAGCTAGCCGTAGGCATACGGTTACCACCTATCCCACATTAGGAGGGACAGCCCCTCCCTGGGCAGGTGTGTCCTGACATAAAACATAACAAAGGGCAAATGTCCGAGATTGTAGGACATTAATATGTCCCATATATTATGTAATAGTTGCATTAAATAGTTATGCCTGTATGTAAGAAACGTAAATGTTACATGCAATATGATAAGTAGCCAAAGTCCCACAACAGTAGGTATGTATTGAGGATAAAAGTATGTGATAGCCTGTGTACTGACCGTGGCTATGTGTCGGCCTGTAAGCACCGCTGTGTGTCCCGCAAGTGTCCAACAATGGCCATATGAAAAGGTGGCAACCCATGGCAAAGAGGTTCTGTTACCAACACAACCGCAATGACTGCAAATATCTGGGACAGAAATACATGGGATAGCTGTCATTTAGACATATCTCTTTACATATCGCTGCAATTCCGGAGGTATGGAAGTATCAACCTCACCTGCATACTATATAGAAACCAATTAACAATGGCCCAATGTAAAATCCCGTAACATAAGTCTACTAACTGATAGCTCTTTAATTAGGGATGGAGCCCACACACACATATATATGGAATATGTAGAAATGCAAGCCCCATACAACTGTATATGCTATGTACACCTACCGACATCCTCCACACTAGAAACTATAGCAATACAGACTGTAATAAAAGCACAAACATCCAGTCAGTCAATTACATCTGCAGAACCATCAACATACCTTGTGAGAGACACAATTAAATGCGCCATGCATAATTGTAGCCATTGTATAATGGAACAAATGGCAATGTTACAGGTTTTGTTTGCAATAGTCCGTTATTAGACAGTTGGGGTGACAGGTACATCCACATGTTGAACCACATACTCTAGCTGTCACACACAATCCACGGGGGACATGAATCCAAAGGATACTTGTCTCTACACATAGCAGTTGCAATTACAAACAACAAAACACAATACAGGCCGTCTCCCCATAGGTAGGGTAAATGGGCAATGCCCAAGTGTAGAATTCAATTATACCCCACTGTTGCCACGTAACTGGCGAATGGAGTAGCTGCACAGCTGATGTGCAAGTAATTAGTCACTCAGGAACACCAATTGGTGGCAGGAAACCACATGTTACAGGTATTGACGTATATAAGGATGACTTGCCAGACATTCAAACCATATGCTCATACCATATACCTGTTTAAGCAGTGTGAGAGAGATAAGCAGTGTGAGAGAGATAGAGACGAAAGTCCAGAATGATAACAAGGTATGTAGAACACTCGGTATGTAAGTTTATGTATAGCATGTTTTGTATTAATTATTTACTGCATGTATAGCCTGGTTTGCATTAATTAAAAGTGTCTGCAATGCATAAAGTGGGAAAAGGTATTTATGTAGTGATGTCTTGCTGAGCATACTAACACTTGTAAAAACTGTGCGTCCAGCAGTGGGCCACAAGTTACACATCACAGACACCACAAGGGATGCTACATGAGTGCTTTAAACAGAACAATTCCATACAACCCACCGTCAGTGGTAGGGTATGTCCAACAAGTACGTGCCATAGCAGGGGATAGTATATGTTGATATACTGTCACAGTAGGCATGTGTATGGGCATATAACAACAATGACATGTGTAAGGTGGTCCCGCTGTGCAAGTATGCTTTGCATTATGGGATACTATGTAAAATATGTGTAATGCATAGTATTGTAGGTAGATATGTCAGATATTCTACACAGCATAACAGGCATATCATGCATACCAAAGGTATCGTCTATTGGCATGTACAATAACAGGATACATATGGCTTGTAGGCACGGGACATTGCAATAGTATGATAGTTAATCTAAATGGAAGGGCTACCAAGTAACCATGCACAAAGGACATGTAATAGCTTCACAGGTTCATAGTGGGGTACTATGCAGTCTGGCAAGTGTATGTGTAAGCACAACTACAGTGTTCACACCAGTGGCACCTCTCTAGGGTAGTGTCCTGTGAACAGCAGAGCCATGTGTTACCTGCACCTCTGCACAGTACAGCCACTGCAGTGATACCTGGCGTACATGTGTCTCCCAACCACCAAGGGAGGTATCACATGAACAGTGCTACTGAGTGTCCCTGCTTGATGTACATAGGATTCATGTTCCAAAGCATGGTGAGTGTCCGGTTTGGGAATGTAACCCTGAAGCACATCCCACTCATCATTGCATGTGTGCACATATCCATGGGCTTTTGCTTATGTCGCGTATGTGGAGTATATCCATTAATATTGTTGTGGACATGGGCCCTGTCTGTTCAGCAGAGGTCACCCCTGAGTATGTAGTATGCAAATATGCACAGACGTGGTGTCTGTAGTTCAGCTGCATACTTCAACTGTCGGAGCTCAATAAATGTTAAGGCGTGTTAATGTTGTAGTATGTAAAGCTGTAGCTGTTGTGTAAGGTACACCCTAAACAGGGTTGTGTACCCTTGAATGTGTGTAGAGGTCTTGGGTTCAGAGGTACAATGGGTGCCTATGTACCAGCTACACACCCAGTTCAGATAAGTGTAGCCATGTAGAAGGATATCCACACCACAGTGGCAATATGGTAACCACAGGAGTGGGTGCGACATACGTGTGTACTACAAACATGTATAATGTGACATGTATGTATGGGACTACCACCTATGTGATAGTCAGTGGGTGAATGGTGTAATGCAAAGGTGATGTTCATGCAGCTTGAGGCCATGATATTCATATCAGGTATCTGTCACAGTGACACCCGTATGGATAGAATCAGTATTAGCTGGTGGATCAGTCATGGCGCTTTGTATGCAGGGGTTTGTAAAGCTAGGCAGGGAAAGTCCCTCTGTGCTAGTCTGTACCTCAGGGAAGCATATACTGAACATGAGGGGCCCTATGACGGCGGACTGCGGTATGCCAAGTGTAACTGAAATGCAGTAGGTACTATGGTATGCTACCCTCATTGTGTGTGTCGTGTCCATGAGCCACATTGCATAACATCCTGAGACATAGGGTACAATGTGCAGGTGGATGTGTATGTTGTCAATACCAGAATGGAGAACGGTGCTGTAAGGCAATGAGAGGACAATGTAGGATGTGTGGACCCCTGTACCATCATCAACTACCCTGGTAACTGTATGAAAGGAGTCCACCAGGTGTAGGGGCCATGCTCTGGCCCTAACAAGTCCAACCCGGGTGGCATCACAGGACCGGCGCCCAACAATGTCTCTGTGAATGACGTCCATGATGATGTGCTGCATAGCCATGCAGAACAGTCCAGTCAGGTGTGAAGGACTATAGTCCCACATGTGCATTGTGGTGCCACCTGTGTGGAGTGTGATAACTGTTGCTGTGTGCCATTCAGGGGCCACAATGTCTGATACAAGGCTATTACTGAATATGGTGGCCAATTGGGGAGACATGTCATTCAGAGGTTTGTGGACATCACGGCCTGGGACTTTGGAAGGTGACATGGGGCCAGTGACCCTGGACATATAGAGTGCAGGTTAGTACTGTGTTGGTGTGACCGCAGGGACACCGCAATGTTCCTGCATGGATTGTGGCCCTGTAGTGAGTGTGAGGGTGTAATGTTAGCACTGAATCCATCCGCCAGCATGTTGCCTACATCACCTGGGTCTGTAATGTTCCTGAGTGACTGTTGTATGTGAGAGCAGATGTGGGTATTGCCATTGACTACTGACATACCACCATAATGCCTTGTGGTACACCCCAGAATGTGTCGCAGTAATGTTTACGTAGCTAGTCTTGGAGTATGTGATGAGGGATCCCGTGGCCCTAACGAGGCTGATCAGTGAGCTACTCCACCCATGGGATTGTACACCACTGTGCAACAGCCTCCACCTGTTGTTGTACATTATGTCCATGGAACTTGACCACCAGAGTGGAGTCTATCTGGTGTGTACCATCATGGCTCTGTGTGGAATAGCATGATCCATGCAGTCGTGTACATGCTAATGCAGTTCACTGGGGTATGTTTCAGCATTTGTATGTGCATTGTCCATCTGCACGGGTGTCATGACTTCAACAACCGCTGTCATAAGACGTCTGTAGTAGGTGTTGTAGTAATCATGTACTGTGTATGCCATGTAGGGTGTGGTGCCAGGATGTGGCTAACAAGGGTGATTAGCATATGTTCAGAATCCACCAATGAGGGGATAATCCCAGGTGTGGAACACCAGTCACATGTTGGTAGTGTTCATGTCAAGGATAATGTTGGTCTTGGAGGTGGTGTGTATGGGTTGATCCAGCCGAGTGGAGGTTATGACTCACGGATGTGTCGGTACATGAGTGGCTATCCCAGTTAAGTGTGGGGTAGTGTCAGTCATACATCAGTAGTAGCTGTCTGAGCCCTACTGTCCAGTACACCAACAAATGAGGTCTGGTAACCATGGGGTGTGTTGTTGAATCTGTAGCTGGTTACAATGTATATAGTGGTTCCGGACACAGTTAGTTGCACATGGAGCCCCTCTGATGCATTGTGCTAAGTAAATAGCCAGGATGTGTGTACAACATAGTGGGATATGGGAACACCTCAACTGTGGGTGTGCCGGTCCAGGTATGTGCCTGAAAGGTATGGTCTGTCTATAACCTGTCATTGCAGGTGTGCTCTGCAGAGCCTAGAGGCAGGTCCCAGTCACTGCAGAGATATTGGAGTGGTGCATTATAAGGTGTGCCTTGCCTGTGTGCGTCACAGAGGAAGATGCAAGCATTGTGTCACATGACCCCATGTCTTGCTTGCCAGTTCCCGTTCCACCGGTAACTGTTATTGGAAACTGTGCAAGACAAGCAGTATAGAAGCAGCAAGAGCCTCACATGTGATCTGTACTCCCAGGGCTGACAGGTGCAGGTCATCTGTGCCAAAGCATTGTGTTTGACCAGGTCAGTCAAAGCGGACAGATACCAGATGCCTGTGGAATGACAGCAGAAGCATACGCAACTGTTGAAGTGACACAGTCAGTCATTGTGCAGTGGTATCGGGTCCGGATGAATGCATAATGCTCCCCAGGGCTTGGCCCACACCTTCAGGGCTACAAGACTGGTGAGCTATTGCATGTCCCTGCACACGTAGTCTGTGAAGTGGCATCTCAGGGCAGTCACACTAACATGGAGAATGACAGTCACATTGTACCTGGTGAGGTGTGGCATGTGTGCATAGGTTATGTTGCAGAATCAGTTACCCGACAGCAAGATGTAAGCGACTATTGCCTTGTGTAGCCTGCTGAGTGGAACTGCAGTGTGACCGCCTACAGAGTCACCTATGACTGGTGTGTTGTGCATGTTATAACACCCTATTGGCTGTATGTGATGGGCACACATGAGTCTGTGGGCTATAAGTTGGTGATGTTGTGTTCTGTGATGAGGCTGCCTCTGGTGCCTACACAGAGTATGGAGAGGTACTGCACAAGTTGTCCTTGTATGTGTGGCCTGTGGTGGAGATCATGTGAGACTATGTGATGTGTGGGGTGTGTTGCGAATGTTACACATCCCAACATGACTGTCAGGTGCAGTCAGGGTTGGTGACAGCATTACCCCCAGCAGGGCTGCATAAGTGCATCCCCCACAGGCTGTAGTGTCGTATGTTGGGAGGCGAGCATTTAATGTGTACATGAGACAATTGCTCTATTGCCACATGTACGACATATCCATCATATAGACAGGCAATAGCACTGGTACGTGACAGTTGGACATGCCTGTATATACAACCATGTCTCACAGGATATGTGAGTTACGTGTGTACAACAGCTGTTGTACCATAAGCAAGCTGGAAATTTTAGGACAGCCAGTGTACCTGTGGGAAATGGTGTGGAATGGGTGCTATAGAAATCAGTAGCTCATGACATGCTCACAAGTTCTGAACAAGTGCCTAGCATGAACATACAATACAGATAGGGTGTTGGATAATATCAACCCACAAGTGGTGACGACAGTCATAATGGGTGGCACCACACTGTAACCCTGCTGAGTATGGTGTGCATGTCCATGAACCATTATCACTGTAGATGTTAGCAGTACAGATGTACAAGACAATACGGATGTTTGATTACAAATACCTTTGTATGTCACAGGAGTGTTCTACCAGTGGCCTGTTGACAGACTCACAACTACAAAAGGTGCCAGAGTGACATGTGCATATTACACCAGTGCCATCTACAGTAGAACAGGGTTAATGTGTTGTACTCCACCCTCATTGTAGCCCATACCACACAGACAAATGTTAGGCATCTGTGTATGTAAGGATGTGAATGGCCATGACCTATGAGCAATAGATGTGTCAGTGTTGTGAACAACATACAGAATGGGCTGTGTGGGTGAGGTGTGTGACATATGTGCACAGTCTGATGGATGATATCAGCATTGTCACCGCTAGGTGAACATCCCTGTACCTATTAACTACCACCTAGGCTGTGGTCAACATTATGGACACTGTGTAAGGGATGGTGCTGTGCAGTACACCTCCCTGACTTGGTGACGGCTCCAGGCCCTGTAGGTAGTCATACGAAGTACCTATGTCATGACAGGGTGCCATCCATGAGCACGGAGATCATTGGACAGGCATATACAGCACCGGGGTGACCAATATTGGATCACATATCACCTTTAAGGGGTAATGGTCATGCGTGGATGGGCGATACCAGCCTTCACAATCCTCACCTCCACTATGCAGCATGCTGTCTACCTTGCATAAAGACATTTGCTGCACCATGATGATGGACATGCTACATGTCCTTATCCTGATCTGAAAGACATATGACATGGACAGCCACCGTACTAATACTAGGATCACTACATGCTGGACAGATCCCTGTGCCATACATGTGACATACTCCCACTATACCATGCAACCCTGTCCATCAAACCTGCACATGTCATCCCAGTCATACATGGTGTGATAGCCGCATGGTAGATGTAGTATCAACTGTCTGGATCTGTAATGTGGCACTGATGCACCTCGCGGTGGCATAATGGCTGTCAGTTACAGCTAGGAAACCTTGCCTGTACATGCTATGGTTGATAATCATCCCTGCGAATGATGTCCGACTAGCCATTGTCCCATGTCTATCACATGTGAAACACAGGCAATCCGTGGCAGGATGTTGAATAACTGCACAATGCTGTGTAGATGTATATGGCAAAACACATGCATGTATACGTTTCCATGCGTATGTGTGCATTGTCACTGCTCAAGTCCATTAAGGCTGTGTCTGTGTTGATATGTGACATATACACAGCATCAAGGTCAAAAGCAATACCGTGGACACATCCAGGCATGTGCAGATAAGTAAGAACACCAGTGCAGGCAAACAGACATGCCCACATCAAGACAGCATTCACATGGAGTATGAACACTGTAATGAGGTGACACACATATATGGTGATGATATCCAATGCATAACGGGTGTTACATGTGTGTGACACAAACACGTCAGTCATGTCAGTGTCATGGCGATTTGCAAAGATAACTGTGCAGATGTACTAGATGTCATAGAAATGTATGTGCAGCTGTATCTCTGTACATCTCTGAAACTGTGACCTGTCACCATCATTATGTCTTACAGATAATGCCTCGTACACGCCTTCCAGCCTACAGCCACCAGGAGGATGATGTCCTTATCCTGTACCTCCATGAGAACTATGAGGAATTGTTCAGCCATGTGCCACAGCATGCCCAGCAGCGGGACGACCTGTGGCAGGATCTGCGCAGGAGGGTGAATGATGTGGGTGGCCATAACCGCACCTACGAGCAGGTGCGCAGACACCTCACAGACCTGATACGGCATGCAAAACAGCGTGCCACTGCAATCGCCAGGGAACAAGGTGGAACAGGTGGTTGGCCACCAACCCAGCCCCCACTAACACACACTGAGGAGTTACTGGCCAGTCTGGGGACACCCTCAGAACAGCATCCACAAACACTATATGCCATCATAAAGGTGTGTGTCTCCCAACCAATGAGCCTGGAGTTTCCTGGTAAGTCAGTACTGCACATATGGCTACTATATCCCATTTACATGCATGTGTCACTGTACATTATGTAATGTAACAACATATGCATGGTATGTGGACACACATGCTGCATACTACAGTATGCTACCCTGTGTATGCACACATGTGCATACTATATGCTATTGTACAGGCAAATGTGTTAACATGCACAGTGCACCCTGTGGCTGTCATACAGTCATGGATAATGTTCATACTGCTGTGTCACCCCTATACAGGAACCTCTGGTGTGCCACACAGACATGAGTCCGTTGCAGGTGAGACTGTCATCAGTATCAGGCATGTAAAATATAGCTCTATTTGCCATGTGGTCAGTTAACACTTGTACACTTGATGTTCATTCCATTCACGATATACACGTCACATCACCCATCATTCACACAGGTCACCCATGTGCAAAATATACAAATGAAATGATACACCGACATGATACCAGAGTATTTGTTATTGCTACATGTGTGGTCAGCTGTGCATACAACAGTGGAGGTGGTCTACAATGGAGGCATATGTACTATACATTGGAACAACACGTGTGATATGCAAACAGTACCACACAGTGAGCTGTGATATGGGCAGCCCACAGGAGTCACTATTGTGTCATATGCCCTTGCAATGGGTGCAGACATTGTGATGTGCCATCTGACATGTCCCAGACACGTAGTGTATTGGCTGCAATAATGTCACACTATCCCATAACCCATACCCCACATACAACCTGTTGTCTGCATAGCCCTGTGGATGGTGACATATCTGACATCTATGGGTGTATGTCATATGGGACAACACAGACATGTGTGATAGACTGCCATAACATACATTTGTCCAACACGTGCTCCCATGGCCATGGGGGATGGCCAGAGATACATAGCCACACAGTAGATGTGATGTGTATACACCCTGTTTCACATTGTCCACACATGGTCCAATTATAGCCTTAGTTGACCGATTATACAGTTGACATGGTACAATGGACATCCTAACAGCCTGTGCACAGCCAGTGGAGGTGTCACTGACGTCTGCCATATAAGATGTGCTGAACATCACGCCTGTGTCATAGCATGACAGTAGTCACCTCTACAGCTTCCACAGACATTGACACCACATCAGGCCACAGATACTGTACATTTCCCTTGCTGCTGTAGGACATCACAGTTAGCTGTGCACCTCGTGTGTGTGGTACAGCAATGTCATGTTGGACATGGTGAATTGATAAGTCCGTTTGTGTGGACATGGTTGCCCAGCAGCTAAGACTCTGTAGTTGTTGTGCAGGGGTGTCATTTGTAGGTCCTCCAGTGACCTGTCACATGACACAGCATGGTTTGGTGTGTACACACTTCATCATCATGGGTCACAATCCACAGTTATGTCATGGGTATGCATGCAGGTATGGCTATGCAATGTGTACATATTATGCACTGTATAGCAATATAGATGCCTCATGATGCCATGCAATGGCACAGTGTCTGTACTTCACACTGTAGAGTAATGTAGATGGCTCACACTACCCTTCCATGCACATGCATTCTATCTGTAGGGCATACAGACAATACCGCAATGTGATGGCCATTATGATGCTGTACATGTCAGGACACCATTGTGTCAGACATGTACGCATGTTAATGCACACATCAGCAGATTACATGTCAAGGTCATGTCAGCCATGTGTACTGTTATCCTGTTCTGGTCCACATGGTGTATCACGGGGATGCATGCATACTACCATGATTGTGTGAACTGCATGGCTACTGATATGACACCTGCTTGCTGTATTTTGCACCGCAGGGGGTATGTTTACTAACACTATTAATGTCTGAGCTGCATGCCATCAGCTGTATCACAGGCGTGCTGCATGCCGTCTGTCAAATCACAGGCATGGTGTGTGTCTGTGGGTGTGTGTGTGTGTGTGTGTGTGTGTGTGTGTGTGTGTGTGTGTGTGTGTGTGTGTGTGTGTGTGTGTGTGTGTGTGTGTGTGTGTGTGTGTGTGTGTCTGTGTGTGTGTGTGTGTGTGTGTGTCTGTATGTGTGTGTGTGTGTGTGTGTGTGTGTGTGTGTGTGTGTGTGTGTGTGTGTGTGTGTGTCTGTCTGTCTGTCTGTCTGTGTCTATTGTAATTTAGGGTCTTTCTTTGCATTCATAGGTGATATAGGTGTGTTATCCTCCTGCAGTCCATCTGATGTTAGTGTCCCCACAGATACTAGCAGTGATGAACATATGCATGAGGTACAGGCAGGGTTGTCAGGGGCTGAATCTGTGCCAATGGTTGTCATACCAGCTATGTCCCTCTCTTCCCCGCATACAGTTTTGCTGCCAACACATACCGCATCACCAGTGGCCATAGAGGAAGGACATTCAGCATCTGTTAGTGTGGAACAGGAACGTGTGGTGGCTACAGAAGGTGTGTCTCCACACCAATGTGTCAGTGTAATGTCTGCAGATGTGCCACACAGGCATGTGGCTGGTGCTGCTCATAGGAGGACCTCTGGCAGACAATCACCTGCAGGACAGAGCGCAGCAGCTGGTATCACCAGATGCATGTTTCAGACTGTAATGGCAGCACAGGCACGTGCTGAACGGCAGAACAGAGAAGGGCAGAGGTTGCAGAGGGCTGCTATCCATACCCTAAATAACAACATCCAGGCATTGGCAAATGCTCAACAGCAGATCGCTGATGTTCTGGACAGGCGATTGGGTGACATGGTCGGAATCCTTGACCGTGGCATGGCAATCCATGAGCATGAGCTGTCTGTGCTGGAACATCTGGTAGGAGTGAGGAGTAGGCCACGTGAACGTATGCCAGCTACACCACCTAGTGCAGGTCGACGTGAGCATGCCACCTCACATGCCTGCTCCCATAGTGCCGGTAGCAGGAGCAGTGCAGCTGGTGCTGCACTGTCCACACCAGGACACAGCAGGCCATGTGGACGTGGCCCTGGGTGTTCCCAGCGGGGACACGGTTCCAGTGGACATGTGTCTTCGGACAGTAGCCAATCTGTACCTCTGTCTGGTAGTGCCCATGCAACCCCTGGCAGGCACAGGTCACGTGGCCATGCCCGGACACAGTGAGCTGTACAACCTGGAGCTGTCAATAATACCCCTGTGTAGGCCTCACAAAAGGCAGAACTGTGTGCACACATACATGCACACAGCAAACACATCTGTAGGGCACCACAACACCCACATGCATACTGAACAGACATGTCCAATCATATCACCAGCCCTTACCCACACACATGATGTCACCCATTGTTGCAGCCTATGCCCCTGGCACACATTATCACCCTGTGCATATGATGAAGCCTGTGCTGCATCCCTGTCATCCACACCATCGTTGCAGGGACATGCTCAAATGGTCTGATGCACAGGGTGAAGAGAATAGTGAGATGTGTATATTACAATAGTTGTGTATGACTAGTCAGGGAAGTGTATATTACGTTAGTTGTGTAAGAATGGTTAGAGACGTGTATATTACATTGGTTGTGTACTGTTGACATGCACCAAACATACCATGTAGTACAGGTGTAGCATGCATTGTTATATGTTCACAGTATGTGTCTCGGTAACAACAGTAACAGCATGTTGGTAATGATGCTCAGGTTCCCTCCTTATGGTCTACTTGCATGTGTCTACAGGTAGCAGTGTTTGCAGTCTCCCATGTGTAACTGTGGAGTACTCACAGGCATGTATAGCAATCTCAGCATGCTATACGTAGCCTCAACTGGACAGCTGGAAAGTCTAACATACCACAGATGTCCACACATATACTTATCCAGCAGCCTGTGTGCAGTTTTATAGGCTACAGTGGCTAGAGACGTGACATCCATACCAGGTCACATCACAGGTATGTTGACATGGTGCAGGGGTTGTACACAGCGGTCTGGACAATGATAACGTTAGAGGCCACTTGATAGCATGAGGCCTCACTGTGTAGCAGTAATACCCTGTCAGAGTACAGGAACATGCCCACACTCACAGGGTCGACAACACTATAACACACACCCCATAGTGTTGAGGTGAGAACACTTGCCTATGTGGTCATCACCCTCACAGTACTGTGCACCCACACGACGTGACACAGAAAAGGGACACGTACAGGTAGCCAGTACGGCTGAGACTGATGGCATCAACAGGGTAGTTGACTGCATCACCATGAGGGGTTGGGATCCTATGTGCTCTGTATGGTAGTATACACCCACACTCCATGCACCAGACAGCCATACATACATACATACAATCACACACACACACACACACACACACACACACACACACACACACACACACACACTGTGGAGACCAACTGTCATACACATACGGATAGCTGATGTGTGTGATACACACACCACACCTGCCTACGTCATGCTTTCCACATTGCAGTATGTACAGATGTGTACAACAGTGTACAGGGGTGTGTCACAATTGGGATGTATTCCTCACCATATGTGGCATATATGGTCACACATGCAAGCACACATGGCAGTACTGTGAATGATACACCTGCTATATGATGATACGTCTGACAGACATGCAGCAGTATTGGCCGCATTATGTGTAACAATGCTATGTCCATCAATTGTGCTGCTATATGCACACAGGAGGATGTAAGTGTTACAGGTGTCAAGTGACGTACAGTCGGTAACACCTGACCGCTGTGTAGGTATTATGTCTTCACCGTTGGGTAACAGTAACATAGCGTACTGTTTGCACATGTAATGGTATTATGGCATGTGACACACCTGTGAGCCGTACCCGGTGAACATCCATCTACACAGGTGGATCACCACTTTACGTACACACATCCATCCATACCTGATGTACATCCTACTGTTCTGTCAGTATGTCACCATATACAGGTGTCAATGACGGGGCTGCATTGCAACTACATGTTGTAGTTCGGCACAGATGAGTTACTTACATTAGCTACTGCACATGCATGGCAGCTGCATGCACACTACAGTTTGTACATGTGTGTTGGTCCTACATGCCTGTCATTTAGCCATGTTTGTATGCATTGCAATCGGTGGACATGTGTGTTGACATACATAACACATGGACTGTTCTATGATATGATGGGTGTCATGGGTAACTAGTACAGAGGGAATGTGTACTGTTGGCATTCAACAGCCATGGACCCACCTCCCATTTGCATGTGTATGATTGCTGTAGCCACTTGTCTGCATGGAAGACAGCAAAAGCTATGCTATGTACATATGTGTTGTGTGTGTGGTCCATGCACATATCCACTGCAATTACATGTATGACATATCCGAACATGTGTGTTCATTGGTGTACAGCGACAGTCATCTGTCACAGCTGTGTAAGACCCAGGGCCCTTGTTATGTGTAGAGCCGACCTGGTTATGTACAGTGGTATCATTGCAATGCATAACACATGATGGAACCCTGTTGGTACATGTGTAGTCTGCACAGTTGCTGTACACCTATGTACAGTCCACTGGTCATGCGTCACACGGTGTTGTGTTGATCTATTGCTGGTCCAATGACATGGTGGTGTCTGAGGGCTACATTGTAGGCTGCGGTGTGTACCTCTGTGATCTGCACCTGAGACATCTGAGATGGCTCCTGAGTGTGTACTGGTCAATACATGTGAGTGGCCGTCATGTACGTGGGGACAGTAATACCATACTGTGCCCTTCCGTGTATAGTATCCATGTGCATGCAAGATGGCCCTTTGCAACTGCTTAGTGTGTGAGCATGCCCAGTACGCCGTTGTGTAGTTGGACACACAGTACATTCCAAACTGTGCCCTTACATGTTTAGAATCCGTGTACATGCAAGACGGCCCTTTGCAACTGCTAAGTGTGTGAGCATGCCCAGTACGCCGTTGTGTAGTTGGCCACACATTACATTCCAAACTGCGCCCTTACGTGTTTAGAATCCGTGTGCATGCAAGATGAACCTTTGCAACTGCTAAGTGTGTGAGCATGCCCAGTATGCCGTTGTGTAGTTGGACACACATTACATTCCAAACTGCGCCCTTACATGTTTAGAATCTGTGTGCATGCAAGACGGCCCTTTGCAACTGCTAAGTGTGTGAGCATGCCCAGTACGCCGTTGTGTAGTTGGACACAGTACATTCCAAACTGTGCCCTTACGTGTTTAGAATCCATGTGCATGCAAGACGGCCCTTTGCAACTTCTAAGTGTGTGAGCATGCCCAGTACGCTGTTGTGTAGATGGACACACAGTACATTCCAAACGGACATGTGATACTAAGTGTGTGGGCATGGCCAGTGACACCTTGTGCCTCTGTGTATGGGCATGGCCATTGACATCCTGTATAGCGATGGTGGTTATCCAGGCAACAGATGTCCATTTTCAACATCACAATGGATGCCTACATTGAACACACTGGCTGAATGTCTTGCAGGGTGTACTGTCTGTGGTGCTTCCCGTATCTATGTAGTGTTGTTGTGGTGCTTCATAGATATTTAGTTGCCCCAATTACACCACTGCCGTGTGTTTGTCTATGTCTACCTTGGGAGAGTAATATGCTTTCAGACTGCTCACTCTCTATACATTCCCTATCGGCGTCCTTGCCTTTGCGAAAGATTTCACCCACCTAGAAGTATGCCTCTGGGAGTGCTGTGTTCAGTAATCTTGGTAGTGCATTCTGTAAATGCGTAATGCTGTAGTGTGATAAGGTAGTTAGGTGTATGTTCGACTCCCAGTCCTGCCAAGTGTGTGTGTGTGTGTTTCCAGCTGCCTGGGGACACAGTAATGCTTTTAGACACCTCACACCACATACATTCCCTATCTGCGTCTTTGCCTTTAAGGATGATGTCACCCACCTAAAAGTATGCCTCTGGGAGTGCTGTGTTCAGTAATCTCGGTAGTGCGTTCTGTAAATGCGTATTGCTGTAGTGTGATAAGGTAGTTAGGTGTATGTTCAACTCCCAGCTCTGCCAAGAGTGTGTGTGTGTGTGTGTGTGGGTGTGTTTCCTGCAGCCTGGGGGCACGGTAATGCTTTTAGATGCCTCACACCACATACATTCCCTATTGGCGTCTTTGCCTTTACGGATGATGTCACCCACCTAGAAGTATGCCTCTGGAAGTACTGTGTTCAGTAATCTCTGTAGCGTGTTCTGTAAATGCGTATTGCTGTAGTGTGATAAGGTAGTTAGGTGTATGTTCGACTCCCAACCCTGCCAAGTGTGTGTGTGTGTGTGTGTGTGTGTGTGTGTGTGTGTGTGTGTGTGTGTGTGTGTGTGTGTGTTTCCTGCATCCTGGTGACACAGTAATGCTTTTAGATGCCTCACACCACATACATTCCCTATCAGCATCTTTGCCTTTACGGATGATGTCACCCACCTAGAAGTATGCCTCTGGGAGTGCTGTGTTCAGTAATCCCGGTAGTGCTTTCTGTAAATGCGTATTGCTGTAGTGTGATAAGATAGTTAGGTGTATGTTCAAATCCCAGCCCTGCCAAGTGTGTGCCTGTGTGTGTTTCCTGCACCCTGGGGACACGGTAATGCTTTTAGATGCCTCACATCACATACATTCCCTGTCGACGTCTTTGCCTTTATGGATGATGTCACCCACCTAGAAGTGTGCCTCTGGGAGTGCTGTGTTCAGTAATCTTGGTAGTGCATTCTGTAAATGCGTATTGCAATAGTGTGATAAGGTAGTTAGGTGTATGTTCAACTCCCAGCCCTGTCAAGTGTGTGCCTGTGTGTGTGTGTGTGTGTGTGTGTGTATTTCCTGCACCCTGGGGACACGGTAATGCTTTTAGATGCCTCACACCACATACATTCCCTATCGGCGTCTTTGCCTTTATGGATGATGTCACCCACCTAGAAGTATGCCTCTGGGAGTGCTGTGTTCAGTAATCTCAGTAGCGTGTTCTATAAATGCGTATTGCTGTAGTGTGATAAGGTAGTTAAGTGTATGTTCGACTCCCAGCCCTGCCAAGTGTGTGTGTTTTTCCTGCAGCCTGGGTACACAGTAATGCTTTTAGATGCCTCACACCACATACATTCCCTATCGGCGTCTTTGCCTTTAAGGATGATGTCACCCACCTAGAAGTATGCCTCTGGGAGTGCTGTACTCAGTAATCTCGGTAGCACGTATTGCTGTTGTGTGATAAGGTAGTTAGGTCTGTGTTCTAATCCCAATCCTGCCACGTGTGTGAGAGTTTCCCGCTGCATGACAACAGTACATTGCTTTTACACTATTCACTCTCCGTAGAATCCGTACGGCATCTTTGCCTTTGATGCTGATGCCAGCAAGCTGGACATATGCCTGTGTGAATGCTATGATCTAGTAATCATGGTAGCACGTTCTGTACATGCATAATGCTGTAGTGTGATAAGGTAGTTAGGTCTGTGTTCTGCCAAGTGTGTGTGTGTGTATTTCTATTTCTAAATATGTAATGTAGATAGACATTGATATGTATGTGGATATTAGCACTATTGAATGTGCTGCATTATCTGTACATGAACACCTTTGATGTATGTAAATCTGCTATGGCTCTGTGATAGTGCATATACTGTGTGCTGTAGTGATCCTGGGTTATAGTTGTGTAGTGACAAGTTATTCTGTTGCTGGGTATTACAAGGGACATTGACAACAATGATAGTACAGCACCTTTAAAAGGTCGTGTGCACATCTCAGCAACAGTCAGCAGTGGTTGTTACTTTGGAGGATGAGTATGGCTCATATGACTGTGTATTACCTGACACTACTATGCAAATCAGGTTAACATTACTGACTCCCGTTTATCCACAGGTTGTGATACAGATCCCAAGAATGTATGTGTATACATTGACAGATGCAGGACTGGAATATTGTTGAATGCATGCAGGGGTGTCCATGGCCAGTAATGGCGATCTGTACAGCCTGGCAGGTATGGTCTGTGACTGTCCCACAACCTCCTGTATATGCATGACACATGTTGAAACTGTGTACATGCAGACACATACATCAAACAAACAGCTAGGGCTAACACATACACACACACATTGCATCAACATTGGGCCATGCAAATACTGTTGTCCCTCACACACACACATACTTACATGTTGCTTGGATGGCTCAATGACAGGCTCTGGAAAAGAAACACCATACCCTGTGCATATGATGACACCTGTGCCACCACCTGTAATGTGTAACATAGATGCAGGAACAGACTAACATGGTGCTGATGCTCAGGGTGGCTTTATAGCACTGTATTAATGTTAAAATGTTGTTAACACAAAGTGTGATATCCTTCTAGGTGTATGTAAGAAGGCATGATGCATTGCGGCTATGACCATCAATGTAGTACAGTTTACAGCACTGTTGATTCTGATGATTTATTATCCATCCATGTGCCATTTGACTGACGTGTAGTATTGGCAGCATGTGTTTCAGAGTGTGCAGTACGTGTGTGATGTGTGTAGTACAGATTTATACATGCTTACAAACGCGTACACTGGCTTACACGACATTACACGGGCTTCAACATGCTTACACTAGCTTACTCGTTCTTCAACGTGCACACACGGGCTGACACGCGTGCACACATGCTTACTCGGGTTTACAGGTGCGAACAGGTGCGAACACACTGTCAGCAGGTTTGCATGAAACTTCAGTGATATCATGGCGTACACCATCAGTTTCCTGACTGTACCTAGGATAAATCATAACACGCCTCTTCCACTTATGAGTAACTGACAGCAAACATGTGACACATTGCTCCGATAGGATTACAGTGTTTTATACATACACACTCTTGATGTCACCTATCTTCTACTCTGATAGTCCCCTTAACCTATGCTTCCACTGTAGTGGCTTGGCCCATATGGCATGACAAATTGTGATTCACTATCCTCAGCCTCAATTGCATTGGATTGCCTACTAATGCTTGGTTACATCTCTGACAGAACGCTTCCACACATAGCAACCAGTACTCAGTAGCCATCTTGTCTTCAGCTTGCCATTCATCTGCATGGTGAACTAACTGTTAATGATAATTACAATGTCTATGTGTATTTTAAATATTTCTCTTGTTTTAAAACTGCACTGCGTTTTTGCGCCACTGCGCTACGCTTACACACCGGAGATCGGGGGAGGACAAATAGAGTTTTATTAATTCACAATGGAAAAATATGCCACTGGCCTTATATTTGGCCATTGGCATGCTTCTTCAACTGAATTCATCCTTTATTTGCGGCTGACATTGCTCCATTTAGCTACTTGCAGAACGTAACTCGGTTAACATCCGAGTACATTTCTGCACATAACTCTACTCCTGCATGGACAGCTTACTGTTACATGTATCACAGATTTACATCATTTGCATAGCTTTCACCTCCAAATGGGGCAATTTGCATATCTCAACATTGTCTGTGCAACGTTCGGTTTAGGGGCTGTCTTACATGCCCCTCCAGGATATTGCTGAATAGCTCGGCAGACATCTTGCTTTGTTCTACACTTCCTCTACTCGTACACGCCGGCCAAGGCTCCATGACCCCTGGCCTAAGCTTTGCTGTGTGCTAATATGTCTATTTGTGGAGTATGCATGGCTGTAGGTATGGTTTGACCTGCTACGTCTGACATTTCTACAAAGCAGCTCCCACCTTCATCATCTGTAATGGTGACAGCCCTATAGGTACTATATATACAGCTGTGACATTTGACATGCCAACACATACCTGCGGTCAATACTGAACTGACTACTTCAGTGCTTTTCATACCTCCAGAGTTTTCTTGTAGTAGTATAGTCGATAATACTGTTTCCTATCACATGTATCTGTTTCTGATACAAGATATATCATTGTATTACACCACTACACACAAGAAGAAATCACAGGCCAGATGCCATTACATTCCTTTTGCAGGACACACCCACCAAGAGTGTTGTGTTCCTCACAAAAGCCAACAGGTGCTAATCAAAACATATTATGCTATCATCTACCTTATGTGTTCGCCTGTATTTGCGATGTCCGTCAGTGGCAGAACTCACATGCGGGTGTGGGAGACTGGACACTGTATCGGGGACACTGCATAACACCCTGAGGGACACTATTAACCTTTCACATTGACTATCACAGGGCATACGTATTCATTCACATTTATCGAGGTACATGGTTTTGACTTATACATGTATTGTCATTTGTCATCCCATCTTTTTTCACACCTGTCCACCTGATATCACTAGTTCTGTACATTTATTTAGGACAGGGTTACCTTCATACCTCTCAACTGTACACATGTTGGGTAAATGTCCCGAACTTAGACTTATAATGTTGTTCCTTCTTTGTTATTATTGTGCCTTTCTAGTAGATTAATGGCAGGTCATTAAGGACTGTGAGGTTAGACAATAATGACAGACATTAGTAGTTTATAATTAATAACTCTCAAAACATTCATACTAATGAATTATCCATTATTCTTTCAACGTTCTAACTTTGTCAGAGGAATATTTAACATAGTCCTTATTTGTACTTATTTAAATATGCCTTTGTCCAGATGTCTTATTCTGAAAGGTTGAGAGGTATGGTTACCATCTTATTCATACGCATGTACGTCCATGATAATCGCTTACATGACACTGATATTAGTCCCTACATCTTCCCCCAATGGTTTACACAATATCCAGTAGATGGGTTCTTCATTTTTGGAAGGTATAGGCATGTGCTATACCCACATAGGAATATTAATCACTCCCATGGGGCGGACCTAATAAATCTGTGCCAACCAACACCTGTGAACCTAGGCCCATTATTGCATACCCATGATTCCTATACCTGACACCCCTCCACAGTAGTCATAAGACATATTTAATGTGAGCGATAATAAAGTATGAAGATACTTCTAAGCACTATCCAATCTCCGCGTATCGGGGCATATGTCATACATTCTGTTAACCCATGTGTTATTACCCTTGCACAAGCTACTGTTGCATGTACAGCTATACTGTAGCTGTGGATGTGACTTCCTTTGTGTCGATTATTACTGGCCGTTGCTTGTAGACAACACTTTTTGGAGTCCTGCAAAGGACTCCTATATCCATGTTTAAATAGTAGAACTTGCAGATTTGGCACACTGGTACTTTCCGGGCAATGGTTTGGAAAGCAGCAGTGTATTTACCTTTCTTGCATGTCTGTATGTCTATCCATAATAGCTATGATGTAGCCTATTTATGTACATGTGTTATATCTACAAGGACAAATGTTTCTGTGTTTGTTATGTATATATCAATTAATGTAATTGTGTGTGTGTGTGTGTGTGTGTGTGTGTGTGTGTGTGTGTGTGTGTGTGTGTGTGTATATATATATATATATATATATATATATATATATATATATATGTATATATATATATATATATATATATATATATATATATATATGTACATTCTTTCTTTCATATATTTATTTATTTTAAGTCTGTGGATATATATCTATACACAAATATATATATATCCATATATAGATATATAAATAAATGTGTAGAAAACAGCATTCATTTGCTATGCTGTGAGCGGATTACACACACGCAGGCGCAGGCGCAGGCGCACTTGCATATCCTTATTGTGGGTTACATATGTTTACTATGTCTTTGTGCTTACGTTGGCTTTCTTAATTGTGATGGTACCAGTACAACATCTGTAATCCGGTTAACGGACATATGCGAAACACACGTTCACCTTTACATATTTAAATGTCTTTACAGCATAGTTGACCCAGGACTGCATTCATATTGGCCGGATGCTGTAACCACTACACTATTGGTGTTCTGACTCATTTATATGCATACCCATAGTACATAGCTACATTAACATACACCTCACCGCTTCATTTACAACACAGGCATCCATTCTACTGCTGGGAAAAATGCGGTACTACATATTACACATTCCCTATTCCCTACTGCTCTGGACCCAAGCTCAATATTTAATCACTCCAAGGATATGCAGAACTCCAAGGCTTATAGTCCTGGCATATACAAGTCTTTGATTGTCAGGGTGTTCCTGTGGTGATCTGTTTAGGCTTGTCCACCTGGTGAACAGAACTGCCCTGACCGAGTTCAAATGTCAGACGAAGCACATGGACAGCATTTATCCATTTTATGGAGGTTTACCTGTGTATACAGACACAGGTCTTTCGGCACCTGTCAGCAGCTTTTTATGTTGGCAATACATAATATGGGTGGGGGTGGTTACAATACATAATCCACGGTGAGGGGTGTTCCCATTCACATTTGACTATTTTCTGTATGCATTCATACAAGGATTATTATTTTGGACATGAATTAACTACAGGTATGCAGTGGTACAGTAAACAAATGTGAAGGTTTGTTACTGTAAATATGTACGGACCTCTGTAATACACTGTTGTTTTCTGGCAAATCAGTAGCTAGTCATTAAAGACTGAAGTCAGAACATAATGACAGACACTTGAGTTTCAGATTTCATACTCTTCAGGAAATTAATGCCAGTGTACAAACTGTTATTCTATCAACTTTCTCAGTTTCTTTACAAATTGTCCATACTTTTGGGCCTTTGTCCCACTTTTATTCACGGCTTTATCCAGATATCTTGCTCTCAGAGGTTGACAAGTATACGTTTATTCACGGCTTTGTCCAGATATCTTGCTCTCAGAGGTTGACAGGTATGGTCGGTCACACCTACACACACATTAAGTGAACCTCACACAGTAGATCAGGGTTATCCTGTTTACGTCAGTGCCTTCATCACCCTTATACCATTTGCCACTATGCGAATGTGTGCAATATATTTCTGCTTATTCGTGTCGGGACACGTGCGTCACAGGCAAGTGTTTGATCCTGGGTAGTAGGTTATGCATGACCACTTGGGGCTGGACAGTGTCGTACACCTCTAATGCACATTCCAACTTCTATCCAGATATCTACAGGATTGGACTTCGTGTTTTCCTATGTATCCCATGAGGGATATCCAAAAATTGTACTGATCCACAACAAGAGGTATATCGAACATCGTTTTGGAGTTACGGAAATGTGCTGAGGTCGTGTGCAATCCTGCAACTGCCTAGGGTAACACTACCTACTACATATGCGTAGTGGTCACTATGTGTAGCTGTGGCTGCACCACACCAGTAGGCCAAGTACGGCTGGATTTGGTGGACGTTCAGGTACGGGAGTGGGTTGTGTGATGTGGAGGGGATGCTGGGTAGTCCATTATGCATCCAGGTGTGTTGCATTTGTTATGGCCAGTTCCATCCAGGTGTGTTGCATTTGTTATGGCCAGTTCCATTGGGACCAATCTGTGGGTATGTGCCGGTGACACATCTATACATTTGTATCGCACATTTCAATATTCATCTGTTTGTGGGATTGTGTTCCACAGTATGGCCTGTCTGGTTGTATTGCAGCTGTTTATACATGTGTTTGTGTTTCTTTCAGCTTCACCCGCTGCTCCCTCATACACCTCCGGTTCACCTATTCTGCATACGACACAGTATCGCCTTGGAGGATTGTACCATTACCCATCCACTCCACACACACAGATTTCTCAAACCCCATACAGCTGTGCTTTGGTTGTTGGCCCATGACACGGCCAGAGTAACACATTGAATACCCTACATGTGTGTGGTACCTGTATGGTTGTGTGGACTACCCTGCCATGTTTGCTTTCCACATGCTATACCTCACACACATAGGTACATGCCCATATTTCTCTTTAATTACATGTTTGGCATACCCGGGTACTACCCGTTCGACTGTGACACATCCTGACAAGTTCGACTTGTACCGCTGACTTCTGGATTTTGGCGGCCTGTTGTACTCATTGGTAGGATGCCACCTTTTCCTATGTCCAGGATGGGATATATTCCTTACACATATTCGACTGTAGTGGACAACACCTCCCCACAGTCGACGGTAGGGTTGCCACCTTTTCAATTGGCCAAAGTGGGACATTTTTGGTACACACATCACATTTTACAGGCCGACACATACCCATGGTCAGTACACAGGATAGAACTTAGACTTCTTGCCTATATCAAAGCTTATTCTTGTAGCAGTTTAGTTGCTTATTCTGTTTCTTATAACATTTATGTAATTTAGATACAGAAAACCTGTTTAATGTAACTATTACATAACGTATAGGGAATAATTTTGTCCTATAATCTCAGGACATTTGCCATTGTTACAGGTTTTTGTCGGGACACAACTGCACAAGGAGGGACTGTCGTTCGCAAAGTCGGACAGGTGGTAATCCTAGTCGATGGTGCGGATAATGCTATTCCTTTCAGCCTACATGTATCCTTATTGTTGTGGCTGTTTGCATGCTCCTTCTGTTTCATTTACATGCTTATTCTATTTCCTATCACATTTGGTATGTGAAATACGGACATACCTTTTGTATGTGACTATTACATGCCTTGTGGGATATAATTCGGACATACGGTCGCTAGATATCTACATTTCTCATGTATTTTGTTATGGACACATCTGCCCAGCTGTGTACCCTCCCTCACATTATGGGTCAGCTGGTGACCCTCACCATTGGGCTGGACATACCTACTGGTGGATCGCTAACATATGATGCATTTCACTTCCACTTGGTATGGCTATCTATACTGCGTTGGACTACGGCCACATGGTCTTCCATGTCATTTGTTCGTGGGATAGGGACCCGTTATTCCCTACCGTGCATTTCTGTTTGCTTCATCACTTTGTGTTCACAGGTACTTTCTTGCATGCTTTGCATACGTTTCAGTATCCAGGGACACTGACATGGTTACTATCTTGCAACCTGTTATATGCAAGCATTTTAGGTTGCACATTGACAGCTGCCATTTCCACGCCTCCGTGCGGCACTTCGACATGCCCTATGCACTCACATTCCTTTCCTGTGCAGGTGGCTGTGTTGGCAGCGCGCCTTCATTACTATGCATTTGGTGCTACTGCGCCATCCTAATGCCGCACGGTCGGCGCAAGCCTAACGCCGGCTTTGTGCCGAGCTTCATGAATCCCGGGGCATATATTAATCAAATCAGATAATGGTAGTAGAAGTAGCGAATTTAAACTCATCCAGAGTCAAAAAATAATAAAAATATATAATTTGAAAGAATATACAGAATTACTAAGTGTTCATAATAATCCAAGTAGGTACTTGGTAATTCTGCATATTTTTTAAAAATTATATATTTTTTGACTCTGGATATTTTTTGACTCTAGATGAGTTTAAGTTTACAACTTCTACTACCATTATCTGATCTGATTAATATATAGTGATTAACTATATATGTACGTATGTATATATATATATATATATATATATATATATATATATTTTTTTTTTTTTTTATATACATGGATTGAAAATCTTCCTCACAAAGAGTTTTCTTACACTGTCTTAGTTTTGGACCCACTATACTTGTTTAGTGGGTTGTTTCAGACTCTGGGGATACCATGGAGATTACTTGTTTTTTTTTAAATGCCTTTTAAGATACAACAGGTTGAAGGCAACTACATTAGGCAGTGAAATGTGTATTTCTATATAATTGTGAAGAGAGTTGTACTGGATTTTATGTGTTGTTTTTTCAATTATAATTTCATACTGAGTAAGTAAAATGTAAATATTACTGGTCATGTTTGACTTGATTTACTTCAAGTCATGGTTATAAAGATACTGAGTTGAATCTGAATTGTGTTCTGAAGTAGTGAACAAATGCAGAGAAGGAAGTTGTTTGACTGCTAATACAGTTTTGGGTCTTTGTTAGGAGTCTTGGATGTTTTTCATACACAATAGTGCAGGTATTAATGTACTGCTTTTTTTATTCTTATTGCAGGTGACCGTGGGGGTTGAAGTCTGTCCCTTACACAGCCTGATGTCAGTGTATCCTCAGACACTGATGATGATGGCGGCCACAGTGATGCACAGGTGGGGGTGTCAGGTGCTGAATCTGTCCCAGAGGTAGACATCACTCTTCTGCCCCCTTTGTCACTGCAAACAGTCTGTATGCCCACACATACCCCATCCCAAGAGGCCACAGATATGGGGCAGTCAGAGGGTATATACATTAAACAGGGCAGTGTGGCAATTATGTGTTCAGTGAGTGCAGACACTGGCCATAGCCAGAGAGCTGGTGAGGTCCCACACAGGCAGATTGACAGGGGTGCTTGTAGGAGGCCTGCTATCCATCCAACACCTGTTGCAGGTGTCATATCTCGGGTCACCCAGAACATGTTTTGGGCCATCATGGAGGCACAGGCACATTCTGAATTGAACATCAGGCATATGCTTAGGGTATGGATGCCACACAGTCTGACATCTGTAACAACCTCTGCTGCATTGGAGACACCCTAGATCAGTTGACTGATGCAGTGGACAGATGGTGGGCTGAGACAGTGTCTGTCTTTGACCACACATTGTCTGTGCTGGAACATGTGGTTGGAGTTGAGCATTGTACCCATGGATGTAGGACAGTAACACCATCTGTTGAGTCCACCTGGCCATGTACACTCATGCCCCCATAGTGGCAGTACATCCAGTGCTACAGAGGGTAGTGTGCTGTCCCCACCATGACATGGCAGGCCATGGGCTTACGGTGCTGGGTGGTATCTTGGGGGACACAGTCCAAGCAGACAGCAGCAGTCACCATCAGGTACTAGCACCGCTTCTGACTTTGGGCATGAAGGTACTAATATAACTCCTAGCAAAGCCAGTTCCCATGTTCAGAACTGGAGACAGTGAACTGTCATCTCTACCATGTATGGTCCACAGGTGTCCAATATGCACAGGTGTAGGGCTAGCACTGAAACTGACTGTATACATGCACACTATCACACACCACTGTCATATGCAAGTCACCTACAGAAACACACAGCTCCTCAACATGGTCCATCTTAGATGCTCCCTCCTGACTCACACACATGCTGTCTACCATTTGGGCCAGCCTAGGCCACCTGCATACTCACACAACACCCTGTGTAAGTGATGATACCTGTGCCACATCTCTGTCATCCTTGACATCGATGCAGGGAACTGCAGCTATGTGTCTGATGCATAGAGTGACTATATTACTTAACATGTTCTTGTGTAATGCAGTGTTGGTTCACCATGCCACTTGTAGTGGTTAACGAGAGATACTGCATGCTGGCATTTGTCACATGTATGCCACATACATTTGTGTAAGTTATTTGGTCCTTAAGTTGTATATTGTTGACTTGGCTGTGTAGTTACACAATGACAGGAGTGTCATGGGCATATTTATGTTTTTGTTACAGGAATATGTTAGGATAAACTGTGGATACACAGCAGAAGTAAAGCAGCACAGGATGGCATCTTAGCACAGTGGACATATGTCGTCAGCAAGGTATAGCACTATAACTGCATGGCTCCATAGATTCATATGTGTATAGTAGGCTAACAAGGACAATGTTGGCATTCAGCATACTCATGCATCCCTAATCTGTGAGAAGGTCTGCTACCCTTTATAAGTGCCACCAGGGTTCTGATGGAGATGTCGCATCTATATATATCCTGTGCCCAATACCAACAGTTGCCTGACAACAGTAATGATTGTTGTGTTCTGCATCCCAATGCATAACCTGCACATGATGTATGTCACAGCAGATGTGTGCGTGACATGCAGAGGGGCCTGTTTCATGTAGGGTGTACTGTCTGTGTCTCACCAGCATGTACTATGCATACCACACTGATGTTGTTGGTGTGTAGCACAGGTGACAAATGTGTTAGTCCTGTCATGGATACACAGGAGGTACACAGTGGGAACTGACATCTCCCTGTATGGAGCCATACACAACCCCTCCAAAGCATTTCAGAGACAGACTACACATGTACAGTCCTTATATGGACTCCATAGGACATGTTTTCTCCAATGTGTATTGGTGTACCTTGAAACCTGTGTTTCTGCTACAGTTGTACGATATGCCTATGTAGTGACATGGCAAGAATGCCATTGCACACAATGACAGCTGTGATGACTGCCACAATCAGTATACCAGTGCCAGTCTGGGATGTATGTCCCAAACCTGTCAGTATTGGTTGTACAACAGTAAATGCATCCACATCTTTCCAACCAGTGACAGTTGAAGGCTACAGTACTTTCTGTGTTCAATCCATACGTCCCATGGTTCCATAACATGTTGCAAAATGCTCTAACAGGCTCACACAAACACATGGCTACATTGACACTAGCACCACTTCCAATCAGTGCATACAGGACATGCCAAGGCACACATGTAGTGCAGATTGGCTGCATGTAGGTGTGCACGCCTAGCTATGTAATGGTATGTACTACAGATCAACAGAAATAAAGCCAGCAGAGTTAAGTACCCTCAGTTAAACAAAATCCAAATGTATAGAAAACAACAATGAAGGATACACCCAAAAGCTGCAATTATCACCGTAACTCCAGTCTTTACTTCAGAGTTTTTATTGAAAAAACAGATCCAAAAGTAAGCGCTTTCACGTTCTACCAAACGAAGTCTGATGAAACGTTTGGTAGAACGTGAAAGCGCTTACTTTTGGAAGTGAAGACTGGAGTTACGGTGATTATTGCAGCTTTTGGGTGTACCCTTCATTGTTGTTTTCTATATATGTACTACAGATCACAATACATGGTGCACGCAAAACACCTTATGTCTGCTAGTACTATAATTTTAGGACATATGCTTGATGACATATGCAGGCCTTGTTGTGGTCAGTCCTTTGGGGGGGGGGCACATCACCTGCTGCAAACAAAACACTGCAAAACCATACATATGTCTAGGCTACCAAGGTTATGCCATATGAATATATACATACACACCAAGTGGGCTGAACTGAGATTAGAACCCCTACCTATCTGATCTTACATCCTATAGATCATGGTACTTATCACATGCACCATGGCTTACCTCTGATATTACACTGTCAGCTGGTAGTCTTAAGGCAGCTGGCATCATCAGGCCTTGTAGATGAGGGCAGTGTGTAAGCTAGCAGCAAGTTACAGGGCCAAAAAGTGTATAACCATTACAGGTGGCTAGTTCATGAGGGCATATGCATTCATTTGCAGGGAGATACCCAGAAACATAATTGGATGCAGTCATCCACCAAGTGGGCTGGAGTGAGATTAGAACCCCTACCTATCTAGTCTTATACACTATAGATCACAGTACTTATTACATGTCACAAGTTAAGTCTATTGTATGTCTGATTGCAGGCACAATACTTGTGCATTACACAAACTAAGCCTGTGTTGACCAGCATCTGTAGCCTGAAGTGTAATATTGCTTCACACTATTATCTGCATCTAATATTCTAGCAGTGGGATAACTGTAAGTATCCTAGCTATGTGTGTACAGTTACCAGTATGGCCATATGTGGCTGCTTGCAGTTACATAGGCATACCTGTGGGCCAGGACAAGTTGCCCTGTCCATATGTGCATTGACAACATTATACATTACAGCATCTGCTCACCTGTAGCTGTGTACGTGGTGACATCCAGCAGGCACAGGGGTCTGCGAGTAAGTGGAATGTGTACTGTTGCCCTCATAGCTTGGATCCTTTGAGTAACAGTATGGCTGTTTTACTCACCATTATTAGAATATGTTGGACAATACAGACATCCACACACATATTTCTGTACATAACAGGAATGTATATATAAGTGTAGCTGTGTGTGTGTATGATATGTATATGTGTTATGTAGCTATATGGGGGTGGTGCATTTTAATATATATATATATATATATATATATATATATATATATATATATATATATATATATAAATCAGTATATATCTGTCATTACATAGTGATAGCTACACCATGCATGTGAGAGAGAGAGACAGTGACAGATGGATATGCATACATATATCTATCCGTATAGACATTTATACATAATAGGTCATTTTGACGGTGGGGCAACAAGATTGCACTCATTTTAACTAAGTGTAGGGGCATGCCCACTGGGACTGTAGGTACTAATAAGGTGACTGCAGTCCACACCTACCTGTACTCCAGATTTTGTATATTACGGACACTGACATCCGCCCCTATTTCTGTAGTACTGCACTTCACTCAAACTGCCCACAGCATCTCCAGCTCTGTGCTATACTTAATCTATGACTGCAGTTGGTAATGTTACACCTCCAACAGACTGACAGTCTGCATACCTTTCAACTGTCCTGAGATCCCCAAATGTCCAGAGATTTGCCTCATATGTTTGGTCTGTTCCTCATACATTTGTGGTCTTCTGGTGAATTACTGAATATTGACATCACTACATTATACTACTTCCAGACAAACATTTGTGTTTCAGATGTTATATCCTTCAGAATGTATGGAATAATGCAACACCTTTACTTGTAGTGACTTTCTAGGTTTAAGGGGACAATATTTGAAATCTGACCCTATGTTTGGGCATTTGTCCCCTCTATCTTTCTGGCTTCATCCAGAGTTCTTGCAGTAAGAGTTATGACAACATAGTACTACTTCACATGCAAAAGATGTGAGTAATTCCAGATTAGAACCATCAACACCATCTACCATGCTATCTTCCCTAGTTCACTGAGCCACTCAGGTCACCAAACACAGTAAAGTCATTAATCACATAGTCGACAGCATTTATATGTACATTGTTATCCTGCATGAGGAGAGACATACAATGGGTGTGAGCAATATCTATGTTACAGCCCTGAGATTACCTGGTCCACTGATATACCACAAGTGATTTTCTATTAAAGCAGTTGTATGGGTACACTGCTGTGTTGGGGGTAGGGGAACAATGGCACATGATCTGCTGGGATATACAGTAGTCCAAATATCATGTGAGCCCACTGTTTAACATCTCCCTTGAGTGATGTAGTGAATATTCCAATCATGATGCCTAGTCACTATTAAGGAACACATACTATTGGAAAGGAATACATACTATTAGACTGGGTATCTGTAGTTCCATGTCAATGTTACATCTGTCGAAGTAGCCCACTATATTTTCTTGCATAACAGCAGCAGATCCATACATATGCTATATTATCGTAATCATTACAATTCGTGTGTAGCTTAGAGACTTACCTTGAGAATGCAGCAGTTGAGAGACCTGTAGTTTATGGCTGACTCTGTGTGATACAAGCAGTACACAACCAATACATGGATAGGTCAGGTTGTGTGGGATGCCTAGTATCAACATATTTGCTATATGTATGTGAGTAAGAGTGAGGTGTCAGTCCCTAGGGCCATAGGTTGTTGGTGAATGTGCTATGCATTGTCTCTTAGCCAATGCTAGTTCATACTGGGCACACCTATGGCTGCCTACAGGGACACCATTGGGGGGCTGCTCCTCCAAGTCCACTTGTGAGTGTATCTGTGGTAACCTAGGCACTTGTGGGGGGCTGTGTATCCCTTCCCTTTGCTGATCCTGCTGCAGCTGTTTCCACAGGATCATATTGTATAGTATGGCACATACTGTGAACATATGTGCACACGTGGCTGGAGAATACTGCAGGGCTTCTCCAGACATATTGAGGGATTGGTACCATGACTTCAGCAGCCCAACACACACTCTATGATGTTCCTAGTTTGTGCATGTGCCTCATTATGGCATTCTTTGGTGGGTGTGTGTTCATTTCTGATGGGTGTAATTTTCCACAGTTCCACGGCATAGCCAGCATCTGCCAGTAAATGCCCATGTGGGATGCCCCCCCCAGCAAACATCTGGTACAGCTGTGATGAGTGCCAGATATGGGAGTTGTAATAACTGCCAGGGCTGCCAGCACACACATTCATGATAATGCCCTGGGCATTGCACATGACCTGACAGTTGATGGAGTGGTACCCCTTCTGTTGACGTAGATTATACCCTGATCACCAGGTGGTGCCTTGATGTGTCCATGAGTGCAAACTATGGCAACCAGTACCTCAGAGTAATGTGCTACACAATAGAAGTGTTGCATATTGCTGGCCCTCACCTAGGGGTAAGGGGAAAATAAATGTGCTCACTGTTATGTGGTAGCATGGCATCCTGGAACTGGTGGAGTACCCTTGATGCTGATGCCTGTGAGACCCATATCATGTCCCTAGTTGGTCTTTGGAAGGTATCTGTGGCTATTATCCTAATGGCTAAACATACCATTGTTTCCACTGGGATGGGTTCCTCTCTGTTGGCTCTGGGTCTAAGCTGAGGCAGCAAAGCTCAGTGAGTTCTTGTAGTATGTCCCTGTCCACCCTGTAGTGCTCTACAATCTCCAGCTCATGTAACCTGGAAGGTTACCCTGGGCCTAAACACTCTTCTCCTTCTCTTCATAGGCCTATTTTCACAGCACCAGCAGCAGCATTGACTTTGGCATCTAGTACATACAGATGTAGCAGACCTTCCCAGCCCCTAGCATTCTTTCACTTAAAATTCACAAGTCTGTACTTTAATTGTGCAGAGTATGGGTGAAAAATCAGAATGTAGGGTGTATGCATACTTTATAGTGCTCTACTGTATGATCTCAGCCAAGTGGTCAAGCCAAAACCTCTAGCACCCTCTCTGTCAAACCAGTGCTTCATGTCCCTGCCCAAGTAGCTGACACACACACAATTTGAGATTTGAATTATATACAAACACACAGACTCTCCTGGGGAAGGCTGGCACAGGTTCCCTAGCTATGCCCCCTTCTGCCCAGAATAAGGTAGAAATCACTGCCACCAACCAGCTCTTTATCATCTACTATAAGAGGCCCTTACCAAAGGGTGCCCAATCGTACTGTGTAATGTTGCTGTCATCCAAATAGTAAGTGTGACCATAACCTTTAAGGCTATTCCAAAGTGGCTTGTACAGTATCACCAAATACATATGCAAGTATTCTATGAGCTTAAATGTCTATAAACAAAACAGCCACAATTAAAATGTTTAAATATGTCTAATAATAATAAATAATAAATGCACAAGACAATACTCATTAACTCAACACAGTGGCAATAGAGTTCAGAATCACAAGAAATACTTTAAAACAACCTTGCAGAACAGTCTCACAAATACAGAAAACATCTAGACTAATCTTACTATATTTCTATTTATCTCAAAGAGAAATCATTGTAACTAAATAACTTACTTACAAAGCAAGGCAAGAAGTGTTGGTGAGAGGCTGTTTACAGGTCCAGAACAAGATACAAAATGTCCTGACTTTCTCTTTGAGATAGTTCTTAAATTAATCACAAACATTTTTGCTGGGTCATCTCAGATTACATCATTCTTGTCAATTTGGCTTTTAGTTTCCAGGCCAACAGGAACTTACAGAATTTAACAGTTCTCTGTCAAAAATACTTATCTTTCAGGAGTGTAGCTGCTAGGACATCACAGAGCAATAAAAACAGTTTACATTTGAAACCTAGTAATTATCTCTGCTTCCACACAATAGAAAAACCTCCTAGTTGTAGACATTCTGTCTTCTAGCTGTGGGAAACACCATCATAAAACTTTGTACTTATTTTTGCAGAGTTTACAAGTTAACTCTGTATGTCCCAACTTCTGCTATGAAAACATACATTTGCACAGGCATATAGTCCATATACATTTCTGCTCTTCTCCAGCAGAGTGCACTGTGGTTACATTTTTGTAGCTCAGCATATAACATACAGTTTAATCATAACATACATTTCTCTTACATTTGTAGACAAGCCTATGGATCATATTAGTATTTACAAATGACATATGATTAGTTACAAAATTCTAGCTAGCTGGGCTGGTAGCATCTCTTGGTTTATCACACATTCCACCTGCTTGTATATCATTAACATCATTTACTGGCCCTAGTTTAAGTTAAACAAGTGCCACAACTAATTACTACATCATTGCTTTTTAGATACTCCCAGCAATGTGACGGGCCAGGCAAACATGCGGAAAAAAGCACCACAGCGATAAACAAAGCTCAGCATTCACTGTACACCCCCCCCAAAAGGTCACACTCAGCACAGTTGCATGCCATGCAAACAACTGACAACACATGCACTGAAGGTAAATAAAGCTTAGTAATCAGTGTACACACACCCCCTACTGAGCACAGTGGTGAGCTGCACAAACAGGCACAGCTGAACTCCAATCAGCTGACAAGTCCTCAGACACACTCAACCTGATGTCAGCTACCTGTTCTGTGGACACCAATACAGTTCTGTGCCTACATGGAAGGGATATGCTGACACGGATACCTTTTGTGCTATTCAGTTATCCAAACTCATTTGCATAGGGATCCATTCACATAACCAGGAAACTACATGGTTCCAGGCCCTACCTCATTAGCAACAGCACCATTCCACCATTGTAGATACTCCAAGCAGGGTCCTATAATACATTTCTGTCACATATTATTAAATGTGGTTTTCCACTTTTTTTTTTTTTTTTTTTTTCGTAAACGCATGTTTACTCACTGTGGCTCACTGCACAAACATGCCCAGGTCATTAAAAAAAATAAAATTATTTTAACTTATTTGCCTTACATTTGTGGGCACACAGTGAATAGTTTTGCTCATATATATATGTGCTATGCCATTTCTGTTCATCTACCTGCATTTTTACAGCCCTTGTTGTCTGTTTGAAATCCTGTACATGGAATTTTTCTCTGTACACTACAGACACCAACAAGGGGTCTGCAGGGCTGCCTATCTACTTGCTGGATCACTCTAGTTACCTCATTTGCATGAGATTCACCTCTTTATGAGGTGATCTGCATGCCACAAATTCCCGTGTTGGAGCTGTCATGCACGCTGGTCAGCAGTGCTTACTGGATCTCGAACCTGTGTACATTTCATATAAGCAGCATGCCATGATGCCTACACAGTAAAAAAGACCATGTAGGCTTTATTAAATTCCTCCCATAAACACACACGCACTTTTGTTTTTTAATTTTCTTATACACACACACACACACACACACACACACACACACACACACACACACACACACACACACACACACACACACACACACACACACACACACACACACACACACACATTTTACATTCACTAAACAGTAGAACCACTGCTTAGTAATCATAAAGTAATGGCGGTCATTAGGTTTTTCAGTCCAAGTTCCATGGAAGCTTGATATGCTGCCATGAATCATTAGACTCGTTTATAGCAGGCATTACTTGTATGTTAATACCCTACTGGAGAACATTCATTCTCCAATCAGGGTATGATCTATGGATCACGCATTCTCTATGAAAAATTAATCCTGATAACTTTATTGACCCATGAACATAAATAAAAATGGACATGCAGAAAAAAGCATGTGAGAGGGACACAAAGCAACACTGTAACAAAGTTCATAAGTAAAGACTATGCTATCAGTCTACAAAGTATTACAAGCCTAGCCAATAATCAGAGGTCATAATAAAACCCTGTTATCTTGTATCTGTTCATAGGTTCATAGGTAGGTACTAGGCTATTGGCCCTGGGGCCTATATAAGCCTAGCCAAAAAGGTTCCCTGACTTTTACCACTCAAGAAAATGATATTCCTGTGCCACTGTCAAGCAGTGTCACGGAAGTGATCCCCGGGGTGAATTTTCTATTTCCCATCCAGTCATCAAAACTTTTCTTAAAGAAGGCCAATGAGGAGCTTTGCTTGACATGAATGGGTAGTTTGTTCCAGTGTATGGTAAGTCTCTGGGACAGGAATCTATCCCCCCAGCATGTTCTGTTTATTGTGGCTACAAGGTTTAGGTCCCTGGAGCGTGTGATTCAGAGAGATTGGGATTTCTTTAAGTGTAGCATGCTCAACAGCTCTGGGTTTAACAGGTTAAGACCTTAGCCATTGTGCCAGCCCTCCCCCATGGAAGTAAATGTGATATAAATGGTAAAATGTTGAATAGAAATAACAGTAAGGACAGTGGATACATTAGGGGATATTTGCATATATTGTAGTTATTTTTTTATTTATTTTTATTTTATTTACTTTTTATTATTTACTTTACATTTGTTGACCGGGCTAGTCCAGCTGGATATATGTCCATTTTCAGTGGAGGCCCGGAGAGATAAGCTCCAAACTTGAACATTAAAGTGAAAAATAAAAGAAAATCTTGATAAATACATAAAGTAACAAGATAGATTCAAACATTATAAATTGTGGCATAGTAGTAACATATAAACATACAGTAGTTAGAGAAAACAACGACAAAAATAAAAAAATATATAACGTGATATACAATGGAGAATACTATCATAATGTACAGAGAGAAAGGATACAGGAATGTAGGAAGATGGCAGTTACATATGTACTTTTTTTTTTTTTTTTAATAGATAATTAGAAGGAGATGTAAATCAGTGGATGCAAAAAAATGAATAGATTTTGGGTTCTAAAGATGAGGGGTTTAGTCAGGATTAGTACAGGGGCAGAGCCATTGTGTTTTAAGGTAGAGCCTGAGTTTCTTTTTGAAGAGAGGTTTTGAGGGAATAGTAGAAAGTTCAGAGGGAAGCAAGTTCCAATCTTTACCAACAGTGTTAGAGAAAAGGGAATCTCCAGCCCTGTTGTTTGCTTTGTCAGTATTTACAAGAAGTTTGTGTGCAGATCTTAGGGACTTTAGGTTATGGTAGGGGTGAATAAGAGTAGATAGTATAGGTGTTTTGTTAGGTTGATAAAGAATTTGATGGGCTATGCCTAGTTGGTTAAGTTTTAGTTGCTGTTGAAATTCAAGCCAGCCTAGTTGTTTTAAATTAGTACAGTGGTGGGTTCTGTAAGGGTTGCCTGTGGCAAATCTGGCTATGTTGTGGTAGGAGATGTAAATCAGTGGATGCAAAAAAATGAATAGATTTTGGGTTCTAAAGATGAGGGGTTTAGTCAGGATTAGTACAGGGGCAGAGCCATTGTGTTTTAAGGTAGAGCCTGAGTTTCTTTTTGAAGAGAGGTTTTGAGGGAATAGTAGAAAGTTCAGAGGGAAGCAAGTTCCAATCTTTACCAACAGTGTTAGAGAAAAGGGAATCTCCAGCCCTGTTGTTTGCTTTGTCAGTATTTACAAGAAGTTTGTGTGCAGATCTTAGGGACTTTAGGTTATGGTAGGGGTGAATAAGAGTAGATAGTATAGGTGTTTTGTTAGGTTGATAAAGAATTTGATGGGCTATGCCTAGTTGATTAAGTTTTAGTTGCTGTTGAAATTCAAGCCAGCCTAGTTGTTTTAAATTAGTACAGTGGTGGGTTCTGTAAGGGTTGCCTGTGGCAAATCTGGCTATGTTGTGGTAGGAGTTTTCTAATTTAAAGATATTCTTTTTTGATAAGTTAGTAAATATGGGAGAGGCATAGAGAAGGGGTGAGATAAGGTGGGAGTGGGCTACAGTTGTTCTAGATTCTGGAGTGAGGAAAGGTTTGATTCTGTAAAGAGAGGCTATTTTTTTGTTAATAGTTTTCAATGTGATACTTATATGGGTATCGAAGTTAAGGTTGTTGTCAATGGTAATGCCTAGTAGTTTGGTAGTAGGATCTTGTGATATAGGTGTGCCATTTTTAGATGTTATAGTAAAGTCTAAATGGGGAGATTTGCTGGAAAGTGTGAAGAGGAGGAGTTTAGTTTTTTTTGGGTTAAGTAGTAGACAGCGTTGGGAAAACCAATCTTCTACAGAATTAAAGATGTGTTGTGTGAGGGAGTGAAGATCATTCACAGATGTGGCTGAGCAAATTAGTGTAGAATCGTCTGCGTATTGTATGCATGTGGCTTGGGGAACTACTTGATGGAGGTTATTGATAAATAAAGAAAACAGGAGGGGACCCAGTATGGACCCTTGGGGAATGCCAATGTTGACAGGTAGTTGAGAAGATAGAGTGGAGTTCCAGAGCACTGCTTGTTGTCTGTTATTTAAGTAGGACTTAAACCAGTTTATAGGTTTGGTTTCAAGTAACAAAGATTGAAGAATGTGTATGAGTATGTGGTGGTTGACCATGTCAAAAGCTTTGGATAGGTCTAAAAAAAGTGCACAGGAAAGGTTGTTGTGGTTATGATTTTTGTTGATTGTGTCTGTAAAAGAGAGTAGGGCAGTGGTGGTACTGTGGGATGGTCTGAAACCGTGTTGGGTATTAGAGAGTAAGTTATTTAGGAGAAGGTGGTCAAGCAGTTGCTTGTGTATACATCTTTCCATAATCTTAGATAAGGGAGAGAGCAGTGCTATAGGGCGGTAGTTAGAGATTTCAGTAGAATTTCCACCCCTATGAAGAGGAATAATATGGGAGACTTTCCAAAGTTTAGGGACATATCCCTCAGTGATGGTTCTGTTGATAAGTATAGAAATTGGGTAGGCTATTGATTTGTCTGCTAATTGCAAGTATTCTGCGGGTATTAGGTCTGCAGAGGGAGTACATTGTTTGAGTTTTTTGATAAGGGAGAGAATGTAGGATGTTGGGACAGGTTTGAAGTGAAATGGGGGAGGTGGATTTAAGTTATGGTTAGATATGTTTGTGTTTTTGTTGGGGAGATGACTGGCTAGGGTTTGAATTGTTTCGGTAAAAAAGGAATTAAAGTCATTTGCAATTTGGTTGGGGTTCCTTATGTCAGAGCCTTGTGGGTTGGGTGTGACGGGTTTACTAGGCTGTAGTAATTGTCTTATGTTTGCCCAGTACTTTTGTGGGTTATTTTGGTAAGTATGCTGAGGTCTCAGGTAAAAGTTTTTTTTATCATTCATTATAGCTTTTTTGGTCTCATTCCTGAGTTGTTTGAAGTTTTGGTAGTCAGCTGTGTTTTTAGTTAAGCAAGATTTCTTCCAGATTTTATTTCTGAGATTGATTTTTTGCTTGGTTTCTATTGAGAGCCAGGGGGCTGCTTTAGTTCTAATTCTAATAGAGCGAGTGGGGGCATGGTAGTTGAGTATGGCCAGAAACTTAGTATTAAAGAAATCTACAGCATCATCAAGAGAAAGGTGTTTTAAGGGTGTCCAGTTACATGCGTTCAGTTCACTTTGAAATAGTTCCAAGTTGAATTTTTTTTAGATCTGATTGTACTGGTAATGTTATGGGTAGGATGGTTGGTTTTAAGCCTGATGATGTAGGTTAATAAGTGATCACTTATATCATCAGGGAGGGTTCCTGTTACAAAAGTATGGGGTTGATTATTGGTGAGAATCCAATCTAAGGTACTTTCTTTTTTGTTAGTTTTATTTATTCTAGTGGGGGAGGTGATAGTTTGTGATAACCTGTAAAGGTTAATATGGTCTGTAGGATGTTTGTTGTTGCAAGATTCCCAATCAATGTTTACGTCACCTAGGATGATTGTTTCTTGGTGTAAGTTTAGAGATAGCCAACATAGGATCTTTTCTATAGTAGAAATATTATTTCCTGGGGGAACATAAATGCAAATAATAAAGATGGATTTGGCTGTGTTTAGTTCAAGTTTGGTAATAAGAATTTCAGCATTAGAGTCCTGGGGAGGTTTTTGGTTGAAAGTGGTTATTTGAAGGCTAGACTTAAATAAGATAGCTACACCACCACCTTTTTTAGATTCCCTGTCGAGACGCAATATATTATAGCCAGGAGGAATGACTTCAGTGTCTCTTGTTGAAGGTTTTAACCAGGTTTCTGTTAGACAAATAATATCAAAGGAGTAGAGTTCTAAGAGAGCATGTAGTTGAGTTGTTTTATTATTAATACTACGTATGTTGAGGTTAGCTATTGAGAGTGAGTTTTTGGGTTTTTTAAATAGTGGGTACACTGTGGGGTTTTGGTAAATGGATTGAGTTAAGGAGGAGGAGTTGGTTGGACCTGGGTTTGGGTGAATACCTCCATTTCTAAGTGAGAGAAGTAGGGTTAGGTATCCTTTATTTTTTTAGTTAACATTTGTTTATTTTATTTATTGCATGTCAGATGTGTATACAGGAAATTATTTGTGTTAACTGACAGTACTGCTGTATTCTCCACTTCATCCTGAATAAACATGAAAAAATCATCCCTACAGCTGTTGTGTCATGTACATCAGAAAGGGACATGTCTTTGTCATTTGTTCTCACTTGCACCCATAGGGAGTGTGATAATGTGAGGTATTGCCAGCTAGGCCAGGAGAAGTAGGAGAGTGGATGTGTAATGCATACCAGCATAGCTAGCTGAAGTTTTGTAAAGAATTATATGTCATTTGTATATCAAACTGATTTGTGCAGGTGCTTGTGTTGGAAATGTATTTGGAAGCAGCTTGTGTTAAAAATATACCAACTGTGGGTCCTGCTGAACAGAGAAGAAATACACTCAGCTGAGGACTCAACTCTACAGCTGTGTCAGTAGGTAGTCTTATTTGGGGGCCTGGAGAGAGAGTGAGAGGGAACCAAGCCCCAAAACTGAGTGTGTTCCCTATGTGTTCTTAAGAGAAATTGTGGTTGGTGCAGACAGCTGCATCTTAAAATACTGTGTGAATCTATTTTTGCTCCAAGTGAAACACAGTGGTGAGGATCGAGACTCCTTGATCAGTGGTCCAGCAGAGGGACGTCACATATTGGTGAGGAGCGGTGGGATATTAATTGAAGTTCTGTAACCTGTGACACATAGGTGGCAGTCTACTTAACACCGAAAGTGTGATAAGAGACCTTGGGACACAGGTGGACAGTAGTCTCGCATTTGATAATCACATCACCACAGTAGTCAGGAAATTCTTCTACGTGGGACACCTCATCACAAAAGGTTTCTCATCCGGGAAAAAAGAGGTCATTGTTCCACTCTACTCATCACTCATTAGACCCATTATAGAGTGCAATGCCCCTTTTGGTATGTACCTCACAAGACATCTACAACAACTAGAAAGGCCACAGAAATACCTCACAAAGAGGATTACCGGCCTCATACAGATGCCCTATGCAGACCGTCTCAAAAAACTCCAACTTTACTCCGTCACATATCGCCTACTCAGAGGTGATCTCTGCCTAACATACAAAGCTATGTCAAACCCATGCTCCACTTAAAGAAATCCCAATCACTCTGAGCTGCAGGCTCTAGGAACCTAAACCTTGTCACCACAATAAACAGAACATGCTGGAGGGATAGATTCCTGTCCCAGAGACTTCCCATACTCTGGAACAAACTACCTATCTATATCAAACAAAGCTCCTCATTAGTACTCCAAGAAAAATCTTGATGATTGGATGGGAAATAGGAAATTCACCCCAGGGTTTACCTCTGTGGCTCTGTTTGACAGGGGCACAGGAAAATAATTTTCTTGGGTGGCGAAAGCCAGGGTACCTTTTTGGCTAGGCTTGTATAGGCCCTAGGGCTGATAGCCTAGTACCTACCTATGACCCAATGAACCTCAAAGATGGATTTGATTGACCTAAATAGCCTTCTTAGTTATCTATTTAGTTTGATGAGAGAATTTGTATCTTTATAGGAATTACCCTTCCGACATGTTGCCATGTTTTTTTTTTTTGTTGTATATCCTGTTTAATTGGGATACCACCAGGTAGATTTGTTTCTGTGGCTAGTCCTGGGCTTACTTCTGATAGGTGCAGCAACCTCTATGCAGCCATTGATGTGGGTTTACAGAGTTTCTAACAGCAATTCAGTATAGACTAAACAACTATGGTGTCACTGCTTAATGAATCAATAGCAACACTAATAACACACCAAATATTTTATTAAAGCTTTCGGGTCTACACCCTTCATCAGTACCAATGGTACTGATGAAGGGTGTAGACCCGAAAGCTTTAATAAAATATTTGGTGTGTTATTAGTGTAGCAATTCAGTATAGACCACCTTGTTCTCTGGGTTTGGAGAGGCTTTGAATTTTGACAAACCGTCACTTAATAAAAAGTAATTTTCCTTGGAAAAGTTGCTAAATATTACTGGTTTTAATAAGATTACAATGTTGATTTCTATTTCATAGGGGACAGCTTTATGGTTGGACCTTACGAGTGAGGATAAGACATTGGGAGCTGCAGGATTCCCTCATATTTATGAGCTTCTAATGAGTGTATTCACTATTTGGTCAAGGGTGTTTGCATTTACAAAGTCCAAGAACCTCTGTGCCTATAGATTTGAGGCAGTGAAGGATTTCCAGTCTATAGAGGGGTAATTAAAGTCTCCCATGAGTAAGGTGTTAGGTTGGATGGTAAGTGTCTACAGTAGGTTCAAGTATGCATTGAGAACTTCTTGAGATGTGGAGGGTGATGTATAGATTGATAGGCTATGGTAAAGGGTTTTGTCTATAGTGATCTGCACATGGAGGAATGTCAGCACATCATCCTGTCTGACCACCCTAGAGGTATGTTTGTCATTGATGTATACTGAGACACATCCTCCTTTAGCCCTTGTCTGTGCAGCTACTAGACTTAAATTGTGGGGGGAACTGAAACCTTCCACTGTTGGGGCACTATCTGCCTCTTTAAACCATGTCTCAGTAACTGCACAGATGTCTATCGTCTTGAGTCTGATGAGAGCTTTAAGGGAGTGTCGTGGGCTTTTTTTAGGCTCCTGGTATTGAGCAGTAACACTTTGAGGTGCAGTTGAGGTCATTTTACTATGTCAGTAGGTCTGTCGATTTGGCCTTAAAAGGCACTATGGGGGAGGATAAAGTTCTAGCTAGTATTCAAAAGCCCATAGGGAAAAGACACAGACCACCCTTGGCAAAGCAATGTGATCTGTTAACCATGTCCTCCCAAGGTGTCAGATATCGGATCCTCTTAGAATGACACCAGAAAGATAGCCAGTGTTGGAATGAATAATGTTTTACTCATTTGTGGCATCATCCTGGGGTATGATAATATGCTGCTCAGTGCTAGGCTCATACCAGCATAAGGCACATAGTCTGAAAGCTCCATAATGTCTCTCTACATATAGTACAGGGAGGTACATCTCAGGTCATTTATACTTACATGGACTATGATGGAATCATCCTGGTACCTGTGGTGTAATAACTTGAGTACATGTGTGATTTGGTGGATCCTGACTCCAGATAAGCAACTAACAGTTATCTTCTCCTTGTTCAGCCTGGTTAGAAGGGCATCAGTATATCTTGCATTGGAGTCCCCTGTGACCAGAGTCCTGGGAAGTACGTCTGCTTACCTTATGGGCTTAGTGTTTGGAGCTCCACTGAGAGTGACAGTATCTGTGCTGTTAAGTGTTCTTTTTTCTAACTGCCTTTCAGCTTGCTAAAGCTCAACTTTCGCAAAGGGTGGACTAGGCGGTCTTCAGCATAAGTTATTCTGTGTTTGCGTGGTGTGCTATGTGAGGTGCTTGTTCTGTGTGTGGTTTCAACAACCTGATGTGAGCTTGTATGTGAGAGTTTAGCCTTAGGTTTAATTCAAGCCACAGTCTAGATGCATAGATATGCTATACAAGGCTATACTAACTGCATGTGCCAGAGGAGCAATCTCACCACATAAGTTACAGAACACCTATTTGACTACCAATAAGTCCCCAGTGTGAAGAAAGTTGTTTGCCCAACATGAAAATGGATGCAAATAAATTGATGCAGCTTTGTATGTGTCACATCAGTACACCAGCATAACAATGTCCTTTGCTGGAATTTAACAGCTGCCTGTATAAGTCCACAAGTTAACAAAATGTGCATTAACCACATGGGTGACAGGTGAATTCTTAACACAGCTGTGATACCCAACCTGTGTAATGTCAATGCAACATATTACTGTCTTGCGAAAAAGTGACGGATGACACCACTCTCAATGTGATTGTAAACATGACACCTGTGGTAGATATTATTCATACACAGCACTATACTGACATGAGCTAATAATGTTCAGTCACTGTGAGTTTGAACGCCAACCTGTGTCACCATACAAGTTATAAAATATTGGTAGACTGAAAACAACACAGAAAAAGTCTTAATAAAATTGTGAGATACTGTGTATTTGAAGGCATTGCATCATCTTACTGCTGCAAAGCATATGTGTCTGTATTTTGCTTAATAGGGTGGTTTGATCTTGTCACAAAGTACTGCATGATGCTAGGTATACCCAAACACATGTGTTGCATAATGCATTCATCACTGTGACAGAAGAAGAAGAATTATGCACAATGTAGAGAATATCACAGATTCAAACTCATGTCTTACTAATGCAGCAAGTTACAGAATATTTCATCACTCCCTCAATCCACAAAAGAAGGTTTACTCATAATTTTAGAAAAGGCACATTTCAACAAATTTCTTCAAAAGTGTTCAGCACAGTAGTATTCAGTGATAAAATGCACAGAAAGTAATTTCCAGCTATACATATACACATCAAATATTTGGCTCTCGCCATTGTTACCTACATGTACATTCACACTCATACTGACACAGCTGAGGATAAGGAATAATGTCTGGTTTTGAACAGACTGTCTGTCAAAGATCACAAGTTAGAGAACATTGCATCAATCAAAAGTGCAACAGGGAATGTTTTATTACAACTGTGACACTGCACATTTGAATGGATGACATCACTATGGTTTTAAGAGTGATGTTTCTGTTAAAAAGGAATGAAAGTGTTTTGAGATCCTACTATACTGTACAGCTACACATCATAGCTATTGTTGAAGCCATTTGTATACATCACAAGAGAAAAACACATACTTGCAGTACTCACTGCTGGATTCAAACAACCCACCTATTTAATTAAACAACCTACAGAACATGGATCAACAGGAAGTGACACAGGGGAAGTTGAATTTCAGTAATGAGAAAGTATACATTTGAAAGGATGACATCAGTGTGTTGCACATAATGTGTTTTGGATAAAAATGCAAAAAATTGCTTGGGGAGAATAGTCTCACAGTGTAAATATTTCTTGTAAGTGGAAGCCTACACAATGGATGCTCTGATGCAACAAATTTGACATGACAGTACTGACACATGCACATAACATTTATGTAATGCTGGATTCAAACCACCTACTTATTTAGTTACACAGTCTAGAAAATGTAGTATCAAATGCAATCACCACAGGAGAAGTCTGACTTCTAAGGGGAAAGAGTGCACTTTTGACAGGGTGACCTCATCAGTGTTTTGCAGAAATGTTTGTGGCAAAAGTGGCATTAGGTGAAGGTAAATGTTTAACCTGAATGGAAGTAGATATAGCACTTCTGTCAATGAAATTCTTTGCAACTGACACTTCAGAAGGACACACACAAGCAAGTTCAGAATCGTCAGCTTTTAACCTCCTACCTAACTAGTTACACAATCTAGAGAACACAGTATGAATCACAAATGTCAAAGGGGAAGTCTGATTCCTAAGTGGAAAGACATCAGTTTTGACAGGGTAACCTTGTCAGTGTATTGCAGAGAAGATGATTGTAGAAAAAGTGGCATTAATTGAGGGTGGAGTTCTCTCCCAGTGTAAATATTTGACTTGAGGGAAAGTACTTACAACACTTCTGTCAATGAAGTTCTATATAACAGACACTTCAGATGCACACACACAAGCAAGTTCAACATTGTTGGATTCTAACCACCTACCTATTTAGTCACAAAATCTAGAGAACAAAGTATGAATCACAGGCAGCACTTCTAAAGGGAGACAGTGCACTTTTGACAGGGTGACCTCATCAAAGTGCTGCAGAGAAGGTGATTATGGTGAAAGTGGAGTCCTCTTCCAGTGTAAATGTTTCACCATACTGGAAGAAGATAAAACATCTAAGTCAATGAAGTTCTATGTTACTGACACATCAGACACACACACACACACACACACACACACACACACACTCGCAAATTTGGCACTGTGCAATTTTAACCTTCTACCTATCTTGTTACACAATCTAGAGAACACAATATGAATTGTAAGTGCCAGAGTAGAAGTCTGACGTTTGTAGGACAAGAGTGCAGTTTTGACAGGATGACCTCATCTTTGTGTTGTAGAGAATATGTTTATGGTAAAAGTGGGATAAAGAGCAGATAGAGCTATCTCTGAAGTTAAAGTTTTATCCTAAGTGGTAGTGGATACATCACATGTCTTGAATAAGCTTTAAGTACCTGAAAGTAGAACCACACACACACACAAGTTCACCACTATCAGATCTGAACTACCTACCTAGGTTCATAGGTTCATAGGCTGGTACTAGGCTATCGGCCCTAGGGCTTAAAGAAGCCTAGCCATAACAATTCCCTGGATATTTCTTCCCACATTATTTACTTCCCTGGACCCCTGTCTAGCAAGGTGACTGACATGATCCCCTGGGTGAATTTCCTATCTCCCATCCAGACATCAAGGTTCCTTTTGAAGATGGCCAAGGAGGCGCTCTGCTTGACATGTATGGTCAGTCTATTCCAGAGTATGGGAAGTCTCTGGGTCAGGAACCTATCCCTATAGCATGTTTTGTTCATTGTGATGACAAGGTTTAGATCCCTGGAGCATGTGGCTCTGAGGGATTGGGATTTCTTTAAGTGAAGCATGTCAAAAAGCTCAGGGTTTGACATGGCCTTGTATGTTAAGCAGAGATCGCCTCTGAGTAGACGATATACCACAGAGTATAGATGGAGTTTTTTAAGACGGTCAGCATATGGCATCTGCTTTAGGCCTGTGATTCTTTTAGTGAGGTATTTCTGTGGCCTTTCCAGCTGTTGCAGATGTCTTGTGAGGTACATACCAAACGGGGCGTTATACTTTATAATGGGTCTAATGAGGGATGAGTACAGTGGGGCAATGACCTTCTTTTTGTCTGGATGAAAAGCCCTTAGTGATGAGATGTGCCACATAGAAGGATTTCCTGACTGTTGTAGTGATGTGGTTATCAGAGGTGAGACCACTGTCCACCTGTGTCCCTAAGTCTCTCATCACAATTTCAATGTTTAGTGTACTGCCATCTATGTGGTAATTCATGGGTACATGCTTTTTTCCAAAGGGGATAACTATACATTTCTTGGCATTAAGCTTGAGCTCATGGTTCTGGCACCAGGCATCTGTTTCTGTAAGGCCTTTTGTAGAATATCCACATAATTTGGTGATTCAATAATGGCTCCCAGTTTTCAGTCATCTGCGAACTTTGTTAGCCAGAGTCCCTTAGTGTTGGCCTGTACTTCAGAGAAGTAGATGCCAAACAAGAGTTGTCCCAGGACTGAACCCTGTGGTACTCCACTTGTCACTTGTCTGGAGCTGGATTTGGAGTCGGCTACTTTTACAGTCTAGGTTCTGTCAGTAAGCTAGTTGGCAGCCCATCGAGTGACGTAGGGATTTATGCCCAGCTTAGTAAGTTTATCTATGATTCCAGAGTGGGGGATGGTGTTGAAGGCCTTGGCAAGGTCCAGATAGGCTGTGTGGACTGCCTCACCCTCATCCACAGATCTGGAGACTGATTCAAAGTCAATCAGGTTCAGGAGACAAGATATGCACTTCACAAACCCAAACTGGGTGGGGTCCAGTGTTTGAAGGTTGCCAGTGTCTTTGTTTATAAGTTCCATGATAACGCTTTCCATACCCTTGCAGATCAGGCTCTTCAGACTGATGGGATGGTAGTTCCTGGGATCCAAGGTGGATCTCCCCTTGTGGAGTGGGATAAATGTAGCCATGTGCCACTCAGTGGGCATGAAGCCTAAGGTGAGGCTATGATTAAACATGACACTTAGGTGAGGTGCCAGTTCATTTTGTAGTTCATGTAGTACACATCCTGGGATGTCATCTGGTCCCATGGATGCTGTATTCTTAGCTTTGGAGAGTGCGGTTTCTACCTGTGTGGCCGTGATTACTGGAATTTGGTAATCTTTTGATATTGAGATGGGCCCTTTAGGCGGTGAGAGGGGGCAAAGTTGGCACTAAATTGATCTGCCAGGATAATGGCAATATCCTTGGGATCAGTATATTTAATGCCATTCTATTGTTGCTCAGAGCATATCTGAGCATTGCCATTTAGATTCTTGACATAACTATAGAATGCCTTGTGGTTGTCTTTGGAATCTTTGGCAATTTTATTTTCGTAACTAGCTTTTGAGGATTTTATGAGAGATCTCAGCTTCTTACTGAGGCTGGTGAGGGAGTTTTTTGCATCCTAGGATTTTCCTCTTTTCTGCAACAGTTTCTTCCTTCTGTTGTATAGTTTGTTTATAGCAGGGGACCATCAGATTGGATTCCTTTTTTTGGAGGAGAGTATCTTGGTTCTATTTCAGATGGCACAATTCATAGACACAGTGGATGTGCTCGTGCAGTGCCCTAGTGTAGGATTCTGCAGTTAAACTTTCAGATCCCGTCTGCATGGGTGTCATGACGTTTGTCACTTCTGACTTCAGTAGCATGAAGTTGGCTTTGGAAAAGTTTTTTATGGAGGTTTCCTTACTGGGGGGGGTGTGGATGTCAAGGGTGATTTGCTTATGGTCATACCTGACCAATGAAGGGGTGACCACTGGTGTGGAGCATCTATCTCCCATGTTGGTAATGACCAGGTCTAGGATATTGGAGCCCCTGGTGGGACAATGGATTAGTTGATCCAGGACATTGGAATTTATGAATTCCAAGAAAAGGAGTTGGTACCCGAGTAGTTTTCCCAGTTAATGGCAGGGTAGTTGAAATCACCCAGTGTTAGGGTGTTTGGTTGTATCTTAATATTTTCCAGTATGTTTAGAAAGGTGTAGTGAGAATCTTGGGGCATGGTGGGGGATCTGTAGCAAGCTACAATTTGGATTGCAGTCTTACCTAGTGTTAGTTGCACCTGGAGAATTTCAGATGCATTGTGTTGGGCAACTAGCCTGGAGGTGTGAATATCCTTGGTGAATATGGACACTCCTCCACCTTTAGTGTTTCGGTCTTGGTTTTGTGGCCAAAAAGTGTGGTAAGAGTTATAGCCTGGTATTGCGGGGGTGCTCCCTGGAGCTGAACCAGGTCTCAGTTACTGCACAGATATCAATGTTCTCCATTTTTAGGAGTGCCTGGAGAGAGGGGATTTTGAGATTTAGACTTCTAGCATTGAGTAGCATTACCTTTAGTTACACAACCTAGAATACACAGTATGAATTGCAAGCACCACGGGAAAAGTCTGGGTTTAAAGTTGAGAAAATGCACATTTGTAAGTATTACCATGTTAATGCTTTGAAGAGCGGCTAGTGTCCATCACAGGTTTTGTGGAAAATGCATCTGTCTGAGCAGAACTACTTAACAGGAATGTGTATGTAATTACGTACATACCGCTCTGATAACCTCTTTATACTGTCATTTATGTATACTGCATTACTGTGAGTGGCATGTACCTGTTTCATAGTATGGTGTTTTAATAACAATCACATTTCTAAAATGGCAAGCATTCATAACAGTTCATCCCAGGATTATTGTATGCAAATAGTAACAATTTGCTGTGTTACTGTCAGTTGCATTGGCTCATATGGGCAATGTGCATTGACAATACAAGCAAGCATTTACAAAATATGTCAGTACACTGCTGAATAACACTGATGGATTTATGTATAAAAAGGTTACACACCATTGTACCAAAGTTGTAAGTGTAAGTGTTAGAGTCAACATCACTGTGAAAATCAAACGCCTTGATAACATTCCATTAACACATACAGAAGTTGTACGATTGAGTCACATAATTCTTTGTTGTTATTTTTTTTAATTCTCTCCGTGAAGTGTACCACTAACAAGCTCATTTGTGCAGCTTATGGCAAAGTATTAGCACATGTGTAATCATATCCTGGTATGCTGAATTTAGAATGGTAATTAGCAGTAGTCTATGGTGCTCCATGCTAACCTTTGCTCAAATAAGCGAGACAGACATACAACCATGTCATCATCATCAGACACAGAACACCTATGCATCATGGTCATGTTTCACGTGTCACAAAAAAAAAAAAAAAGCTCAGCACTTGTCACTTCTATATTATACAAAGTCCCTCACTTGCGAACCCCCCCCAGGAGTACCCACTTCCTTACTAAGTCCTCTCTTATTCAGTCTCATACCTAACTTCTTAATTTTTCTAGCATGTCGAAGGGCCAGATGCTGGCATCCTCTCCTGCCCAGTTGGTGAATCTGGGAATATTGAGGCAATGTTACAATTGCCTCATGTACACAGACAACCCTTTCCTCCTCCCACATAACACAAATACTTGCGAGAGATGCAGCTATTTAGCCAAACTGGAGGCTGAGCTCTCTCAACTCAGGACTGGCAAGACCAGACAGGAGGAGAAGGCAACTACACACACCACAAAACCAGCCTCACATAATGCTACCACGCCACTGAATCAAACACATAAACACACAAAGACATACTCGGAGGCTCTGAGTAAAAATTTACCTAAACAGCAGAGGCCTCCAAAGCAGACACCCAAACAACTGCTACCTCAAGACACCCCACAAGCAACACATAAACCGCAAAATCAGTGTGCAAAGCAGTCACAGCCCTTAAGGCCAAATACAACACCAAACATACTTGTCATAGGTGACTCCATAGTCAGACACACTGACGTCCCACTCACCAGGCTGAACAAGGAGAGGGTCACAGTAAGCTGCCTATCGGGCGCTAGAATCCGCCACATAACACAAGCACTCGGGTCACTCCACGGCAAGTACAAATATGACACAGTCATTGTCCATGCTGGTGTGAACGACCTGAGACGTACCTCCCTGGACTACATGAAAAGAGATATAGAGGAGCTCTCTGATTATGTAGCCCAGGCAGGTATGACCCTGACCCTGAGCAGTATCCTTCCTTCACCAAGAATGATGCCACAATATAGAGACAAGATGATCAGCTTTAACAATTGGCTTAATGTCTGGTGTCATTCAAAGGGGATCCGGTGTCTGTCTGCCTGGGATGACATGCTTGACAAGCCACGCTGCTTCAAGGGATGGCTTGCACCTGTCAACCCTGAGATTCCGGATATTGGCTAAGGCTCTTGCCACCCCCATAGTGCCTTTTTTAGGCAAGGCTCAAATTCTAAACCTACCACCCTAGAAAACAAAAATGGGAAGAAACTGAGGGTAATGCTGCTCAATGCCAGAAGTCTAAATCTCAAAATGCACGCACTCGAGGCCCTTCTCAGTATGGAGAACATCGATGTCTGTGCTGTAACTGAAACCTGGTTCAAGGCTCCTGAGAGCACCCGGCACTATTAGGTTTTACCTCATATCATGCATTCCGGCCCCAAAACCCGGACCACACCACAAAAGGAGGGGGTGTATCCATATTCATAAAGGATACCCACACCTCCAGGTTGGTGGCAATGCACGAAGCTTCGGAAACCATCCAGGTGCAACTAACCATAGGCAAAACTGCTCTACAAATTGTAGCATGCTACAGGCCACCCTCTCAAACTCAGGAACTCCACACAGCCTTCCTGAAGACACTGGAGGGTATAAATGTATCTCCAAACACCACCATATTGGGTGACTTCAACTACCCGAATATAGACTGGGAACATTACTCAAGCCCTAACTTTCTAGCCCAATGGTTCCTGAGATCTCATTATCACAAACATGGGGACAAAATGCTCCACACCGGAAGTATATCCCTCATTGGTGAGATCTGATCATAAACTAATCTCACTGGAAATCCACATCCCGCCCCCACCCCAAACAAAAAAGACCACAGTGAAGAACTTCTCTAAAGCAAACTTCACACTACTCAAGACTGGTGTGGTATCCTTCAAGGCCCCTGAGCCAGTGGAAACCACAACCCAAGCTGTGGAAGCCCTTACAAATGCCTTCTATGAACACCTCCAGGACTACATGGATCAGGCAATCCCAAATAAAACCAAGACTCTTTCCACAAAGGGCAAACATCCAGTCTGGTGGACCCCAGCCATTAACAAACTTTACAATAAGAGGAGAAAGCTATTACATGATAGAACAAAATCCATAAAAGGGAAGTCACCCCTGATCATTATTAGTAAAAAAATATGAGCACTTATAAAATCAACTAAGGCCAATTTTGAGAGAAAAATTGCCATGGATTCAAAGGACAATCATAAGGCCTTTTTCAGCTATGGTTAGGAACCTGGGTGGAAACTCCCAGATATGCTCAGAATTAGTCCAAAATTATACAAAAATCACTGAACCCACAGACATTGCCAACATACTGGCAGACAGGTTCAGTGCAACCTTCACCCCCCTCTGCCCCCCCTAAAGGAGAGAGAACTATCCCAGTGGAGTGTAGCCTCCCAGACATCTCAAATGCGCAGGTGAAAGCTGCTCTCTCTAAAGCTAAAAACACAGCATCAATGGGACTGGATGGTGTCCCCAGCTGTGTGCTACACGAGCTAAATGAAGAATTAAACCCGCACATAAGGCAGCTGTTTAATCTCAGCCTTACCACAGGATACGTGCCCAAGGAGTGGCATACGGCAACTGTGGTCCCACTCCACAAAGACGGTGCCTCTACGGACCCTGGTAATTACCGCACATAAGCTTAACAAGTCTAGTCTGCAAAGCTATGGAGAGGATCATAATGGAGCTTATATACAAAGATATAGGGGACTTGCAGACATTGGACCCAACCCAGTTTGGCTTCGTCAAGGGCAGATCATGCCTTTTGAACTTGGTCGACTTCTTCGAGTCACCAAGGCCATTGATGAGGGAAAGGCAGTCCATACAGCCTACCTTGACCTTGCAAAGGCTTTTGACACAATACCCCACTCGGGTATTGTAGAAAAACTTACCAGCTTAAATGTAAACCCATATGTCTCAAGATGGGTTGCAAACTGGCTTAAGGACAGAACCCACAGGGTTAGAGTTGCTGGCGCTATGTCAGACTCCAAGCCGGTCACAAGTGGTGTCCCACAGGGCTTGGTCCTTGGCCCCCTATTGTTCAGCATCTACTTCTCAGAAGTACAGGCCAACATGGGACAACTTTGGCTGACAAAGTTTGCAGACGACTGCAAACTGGGCGCTATAGTGGAAAGTGCATCGGACACGGATATCCTTCAGAAGGGACTCAGGGAAACAGATAGCTGGTGCCAGAGCCATGGCCTGAAGTTAAACGCCAAAAAATTTATAGCCATACCCTTCGGGAAAAACAAGGTAACCCCAAGCTACCATATAGGTGGCAATCCACTAAGCACAGAAGAGGTTATCAGGGACCTGGGGACCCAGGTTGACAGTGGCCATTCTTTTGACACTCACATTGCTAAAGTGGTTAGAAAGACCTTCTACATTGCCCACCTGATCATGAAGGGATTCACATCCAGATCTAGTGAGGTCATTGTTCCCCTGTACTCTTCACTTATCAGACCAATGATCGAGTACAATGCCCCATTCGGGATGTATCTCACCCGACATCTGCAGCAATTGGAGAGACCCCAAAAGTTCCTCACCAAAAGGATAAAGGGACTCCAAAATCTGTCATATGCTGCCAGATTGAAGAAACTCCAACTCTATTCAGTCGCATACCATCTGCTCAGAGGTGACATGTGCCTGACATACAAGGCCATGTCCAACCCAGAATTAATGGACATGCTCCACCTCAAAAAATCCAAATCCACCAAAACCACTAGAGCAAGTGACTTAAACCTTAGCACGGATATAAATAGGATGTGCTGGAGGGATAGATTTATCACTCAGAGACTCCCTATACTGTGGAATAAAATCCCGGTCCATGTGAGGCAGAGCACCTCACTGGCTCTGTTCAAGAGAAATCTTGACCTGTGGATGGGAGATCATAGGTTTACCCCGGGAATCATCTCTGTGTCACTGCTGGACAGAGGCACAACAAACTAATGGGCACAGTATTTTTTCATATAAGGGGTGGCGTAAGCCACAAAACTTTGGGCTAGGCTTATAAATGCCTTAGGGCAGATAGCCTAGTATAAACCTATGAACCTATGATTCACATATTTGTCATGACAGTTTTAGTCATTTACTCCTTATATGTATGATACAAGTGTGTAGTGATACAGTTTTCAAATACAGTGACTGTTCGTATATTAGTAGTACATTGCAATTATTGCTGTGTAATTGTATATGTTTATATGACATGATTGAGTTTTACAGCCAATATATATAACAGACAGATATGTGTCATGATGATTTTATCTCCAACTATGGATGTAAATGCAACCTCAGCAATTCTATCACCTTCGGTGTATATCAGCGTTATGGTCCATGTATGAATATTGTGGTATGGTTTTAAACAATAAAAAAATATTGTATGTACTTCATGTGTTGCAGTTATTTCTAAGAAGACATGAACATGTTTTGAATGATTATGAATGAGGGACCAAGCATGTTATTGCTGGTGAAAGCATGGCTTATGGAAATAATGTTGAAGGTAAGATGTTTATTTGATGAGACAGAAGGAAGTGGGAAGAGGGTGAGATTCGGAGACAGGGGTAGACATACAAACATACAAAGAGATTGGTTTATGGTTCATTTCTGCACATATTTATGTTGTGCTGTGTTATCCTGCATTTTTTGACCAATATAAATTTACAAAATCAAATCTATGGCTTTTCCTAAGGCCTCCAATTGTAACTGAAATTGTCAATGGTAGAGATGACAACAAGAAACATCAAGATGCAGAAATATGTACATCCTTTGAAACACTGTACACTTCAAATTTATTGATGTATACAAAAAAGTGTTTCCAGTACTGATAAAGACATTCCAAGAGAGTGGAAATGTGATGGAGACATAAAGAGGATAAATGCGTTAGACAACATACATAGCACACACTTACACATACATTAAATAAATGTATAACATACATCTGGATTACAACCATTGACAGTATAAAATAAAAGTGGACAACAGAAAGATTACTTCCAGTCAACACATAAGTTCTCATAAATTCTTCAATTTAACTGACAAATCTGAAGTGACACTAAGCACATATTGAAACAAGAGAAAATGTACACATCAGCCTCTATCATTGTAAGGACAGTTGTAACATCCCATAATGTGTATGTGACATCAGCCTAATACATATGTGACACTAACTGTCTCACTAATAGTACTATCAGTTTATATTTGCATGGTGCAGTATGGCTAAGCACATTTGCACAATGTGAACCATGCTAGTGCAGTCAAAACTAAAATCTTCAGCTTTTGGCATAAGACATGAAATGGCATTTACCATCACTCCTGTTGGGGCACAGTGCCAAGCTCCATGCAAAAGCTGGGGACACTAAATGGGGAAGAGAGATTGAGAGACAGGGCTAGAAACATAGGAAGAGTTTTTTTACGGCTCATTTTTGCACATCTTTGCATTGTGCTTCCATTCAATTTGTCGTCATAATTATTCAGACAAGATCTGTACGAGCCAGTGTTTCCAAAAGGGAGCAAGCACATTAATACAGCAGGAAGATAATGTTGTGCTAATAAAATGTGTAGCAAACACTTATACATAAATGAGTCATACAAAACGTTCAGTAACACTTTGACATGCATCAGGATTTGAACCTTTACAGTATGCAATAAGAAATCTACAGTCTTGACAATTATCTAACCACATCACCTAGGAAGGTGCTCCTACTTCACAAAATTCAAATCTAACTACAGATATATCCTTTAGGAACATGTATGTATTAGTTTTGATTGCACTCATAACAAATGTAAAATCCCATAATGTGTAAATTGCATCCAGTAGCATAATAAATATGGAATAGTACAAAGTGATGATATAGGGGGGAGAGCAGACAGAGAGATGGAGACAGGGATAGAAACAAAGATGCTTTACTTTTCTGGGTAATTTTAACATCTTTGTGATGCGTTAATGTTATGTTTTTATTGATAAGTAATATGTAATGCTATGTACAATTAAGTGTTTCCACTAGGGAACAAGACATTGTCAAAAAGTAGAAACATAATGAAGACATAAGCATGATAATGGGGCATTAATAAGATATGCATGCAACCCTTGCACACATAATAGTAATAGAAATAAAACATTAAATAGGACTTTGACATATTTCTGGATTCAAACCCTTGACACTATGTCAAATGCATTTTATAGATATGAATTATGTCAACACACCAAATGACAGAAGGTCTACTTTACAGCCAGCAGCATAATAAATGATCCAGTGTAAAAGAAAGATGTGTTAAGTTAAGGTGTTATGTCTCATGATTTCCACATTTGTTATGAAGTCAGGAAATGTTGGGCAGCATGCTTCCTAACAATATTTGCAAAGAAAACATCCTATATGTTGTAATTTCAGCTCTGCAACCTGTTCAAGAGAAGATGACAGCTGTCTCCTCATACTGCTATTAGCCTGTCTGTAAAAGTTATAGTGAGGCTAAGTACCGCAGCACGAAAGGCACCAAAGTAATGTAGCTGAAGGCAAAAGCTCACAAGGATTGGTCATCATCTGTGTACTGTCATTTCCCCTAAGTTATAGGTGCTGCTCTACACCAGGCATCACACAAATGCTGAGGAGACAAACTGATGACACAGAAGTGGGTAGAGAGAGAGAGTGGGAGAGAGGGCGGCAGCCAGCAAGTAGATTATGACAGAAGCAGGATTATGATGGCTCAATAGGATATGTCGGAAACAGTTACAAATAAAATAGTCTCACAGTAAAAGTCACTGACAATCTAATACAGTTCTGGATTAGAACCCTGGAAACAATGCAAGAATGTGTTTACAGATCTGAGCATCATCTCAGAACACCACAAAGGAGCATCTAGGTCACAAAGTTAAAATCGCACAGTTGAAGGGACAGTGACAGTAATGTTAAGAGTAAAATCCCATTATGAACATTAAATCCATCAGTCTAATAAATATGCTACATTAAGGAGATGGAAAGAGAAATGACAAGAGTTTTGTTTATGGGACATTTAGGGCTATTTTATAATGTGTTACTTTTGGGGGTTCCTCGTTTTTAATCTATCGTGCTCTGTACAATAAAATGTTTACTTCAGGGATCAAACGATGGTAGGAGACTAGAAACAAGATCAAGACATAAGCAGGATAAGGGTGGTTTAATAAATCTCCCTGTTGGGTATGGAATTGTTTTTGCAAATGCTTTTTTGCTCCACTATTAAAATGCTATGCTATTTTTAACTAGTCCTGCTAGGTTCATGAAATATTGTAACTGGGGAGAAATACAGAAGTTTGTAATTAAACACATGATAGGAATATAAAATGACTAGAATCAAACCCTTGGCACTGCAAAAAGTCTACAGACATGGATTTTCTCAACACACCACTAGAAACTCTTAGTTCATTACATCCAGCAGCCCGATAACTCTTGCAGTAGCTGCTTCAAAGTAGTGCCTTTACTCTGTATCCTTACAGCGCTGGGTGTTTAAGCATATTTACAAGAAGATAACTGGACTAGTGCAGGCAATAGCAAAAGCTCAGCAGTTTTTGCCATAGAATGTGAAATGGCATTCACCACCATTCAGTACTGGTGTGTGATGTCAAGCTCCATGCAAATGCTGGGATAAAAAGTGAAAGCTTTTTGACAGGTCATTTCTGACTATGTATGTCGTGTGCAATTTTATTTTTTGACCAGATTAAAAGTGTGAAAAAGGGGATGTTAGGACGGTGGCAAAAACTGGGAGCTAGCAGAGGGTAGGACACAGGGGAAAATACAGGTATTTGTAAGATGGTGCTGGGAGAGCACCATAGCTATCCACTTCTTCAAAACATAAATTTAGAATTGCACATAGAATTTCATGACTTTGCAGAGTCACCACACCAGAGATGGGTGACAACAGAATAATGTTTTATAACCAACTGGACCAAATCAAGTGTATCAAGATGACACAGGGGTAAAGTGGTGAGTTATGCATGGTGCACAATTTTCTTTTGTGGGACAGGTGCCCATTTTTTTTTTTATTTTTACAGAGAGGAGTGTTGGGGAAGGTACTTAGGAATGAAAGGGTCAGGTAAGTAGGGTAAGATAGGTAGAAGTGTAGACATATAGGGCATACAAGTCTCACAGGGATGGTGACAGACACAAAAGGTTGGGGGACGCTATTACTGGGGATAGGTAGGGGGCATCAAAGGTGCATCCATATCTAGCTTAAAGACCGTGAGAATCTAGTCCTTACCCTCAGAATTATCTCTGTCTCCTGTGTCAACTTCTTGGGTCAGTGCTGGACATGGTATCAGTTTTTCAACACAATGTAGGATCTGTTAAACCCCAGCAATTCAGTCTCTGAGGCCGCTCTCCATTATGTTGTCTACCAGGCCTGTCAGCTCCTGACTGGTGACAAAATCACAATCTCCACTACTGTTACTGGTCCTGAAGGGTACCATTCCACCAGCAGCCAGGGTAAAGCTACCTAACACAGGTGAAGTAGGGACAGTGGGAAATGCGGAGGCAACACTGGCAGGTTATAATCCAGATGTGCTGGGTGCCTGTGCCACCTGTGGTGGTGCCACTCCAGCCACCTCTGGAGAAAGGGAGGGCTAAAGTGCAGTGGGTGGTCTAGCTCCCTGTGCTGATAATTGTTTTGTTTTCAGCAGCAATGTATAACGAAAAACGTTTTAAATATGTATGAAAAAAGAGAAATATTGTGAGGGGAAATGCGAAATAGAGAATTAGATCAATGGCATGTCACATTATTTTAGGGTTTCAATATATAAAACAAATGTAACTGGTAAATATGTTCACCTTTGTCATACCCTGATATGATGTGAAGCCATTAATTTGTCATAAAATAAATCAGTCACAATGCTGTGATATAACAATATATCAGATATATGCTTTCCAAGTTAATAACTGCCTTTACAGAAACTGAATTGTTAATGTCATTCAGTATTGCAGCTAATGTTTTAGAAATGTTATCCTATAAATTAATCTATTTTCTGTTTCTGGCTATAGAACCCACACATGGTTAAGCTGATGTACTCATAGCCTAATGCAACCACTAAGAGCTATTGTAGCAGGCATATATGCTTGATATAAAAGTTTAAGTATGCCTGCTCAAGATAATAAAGAGTGATGGACTGAACATACATATCTGGTTGCATTCGGACCTGATGCATACTTATGCCACCCCTCTGAGATGAGTTAGTCTTTCCTGATGCACCTCAGTTTTCTGTTATGTCTTCTGCAGCTGTACAGTAGAAAAAAGAAAATAAGATATACGAACGCATAATGAATAACCGTCTTGGCTGGCTAATCATTGCTATATCATAGACTGCTGAGGGGTCACTATACTTACACAACTGAGGGGTATTTTCCGTCCTAAATTTATCCTCCCATCAGCTCAGAAGGTACTGCTTGCACCTCTTCATGTCACTGTAATGGTGATGACATTACTTCCCAGTGTGTGGAATGCCGATTGCACTGGAATCAGCCTTGGACAAACTATTCCAAGCCTCAGCTGTATACTGAAACCCTTTACAGCGCCCCTGCAGCATCCACTAGCTATAGCACCTGATGAGGAGTGCCTCAAAAATCCTGGACTCCTCAACACCCCACCGTTGTGCTCTAATATGAATACCATTCTTAACTTTGCCAGCTATGTCTACAGAAGTCAAGCTAGAAATATATGTCTGACTTGGCACCCAATTCAGATCTCGCACGTAACAGCTGTGTCCAGCTATATTTGTGCAATTGAAAGCATAAAAATTGCTCGCCAGACACACTGCAGGGATTACTTCAAAAAGCACGGTAGGTGCGAAACATGACAGTGAGATATGGCCATGTGTGACCTATTGACACATGTTACATTGTTAAACACTGAAATACTTTATGACGTTCATTATAATGATTGTTCTTTGAAGGAAAAATGTTATGACTTGTGACATATTGGGCCATTAAGACTTACATACTAGTAAAAGTAGGTAGCACCACCTGGGAATCAAACCCATGAGAAAAAAGGATAAAATGTTAACCTTTGGTTATTAAATGTCAGTGCTACATGCAAACTTCAAATTTTAAATGGTAATTAGAGACATATACTCATTTCAGAATGAATGGAGATAGACGTAAAATATGTCTGTTTGTATGTGACTTTAATTAGTCATGGTACTGCAGTTCTATGTAAAAGGCAGTATTTGTACTTGTAAATACATTTCAGATGCATGGAGTTGCAAGACCTGAGTAAGACATGTTAGGGTTTGTTGCATAGACAGTTCACAAGACATACTGCTCTAAACACATATTTATGATATGCAATGAGTGATAATAATTATAACAAAATTATTTAGCACATCATACCTATTCAAGTGCATTTTGAATTAAATGTCTTCATTGACATGTTTAACATACTTTACACACCCTATACTGGACTTATATAGCAAGCATTAATGATATATTTGCTGCAAAATCATATTTTAATGCTTATTTGTATTTAGTGCTACATTCCTAATCAAAGGTTTTTGACAAATGCCATTCTGACCATCCTCAGTAAAAGCATGTGTAAACTGGATTTGAGACACGCATCACCCATCTTCGTTCTCTAAACTCACTGTACTAACACCTTGTGCCACAGAAATAGGTAGTTTGCAGATGCACGTTCTTCATTCAGTACTGTCCAGAGTGCTGAGAGCAGCACAATGGCTCTAGGTTCGTTTGCACTACAGAAGGTAGCCCAAATTAAATTTTTTATTTTTTGCATTTGGCCGACTTCCGCAGTGGTGCAGCGGTAGCATTGTTGCCTCACGGCAAGAGGTTCTCCCGTTCGATTCTTGGCTTGGGTTGGGAGTGCCTTCTGTGTGGAGTCTGCATGTCTTCCCCGCAGTCGAGTGGGCATTCGAAAGACTTGCATTGAATGGGTGTGCCTTCGTTGAAGGTTGGGCGTCGGGCTGGCAACTCAACACCATAAAAAACAACTGCCAATCATTAGTGGACCGGAGTTCCGCTGTGGCGATCCCTAACCGGGAAAAGCTGAAAGACAAACAACAACAATTTTTTGCATTTGGTCATGAACCATGTTTGTCCTCTACTGAGTGGTGCACGAATGCAAAAGGCAAAAAAAAAAAAAAAAAAGAAAAAGAGAACTGAACAATTGAAAAGGAAATTAAAACAATCAAACGGTATATCTAGCAGTGACCAGAGCAAGCAGTGCATTATACTGGCACATTCATCCTTTTCACATCTCCTTCTCACACCAGAACTTTAATTTCTGTCATGTATTTTCAGGACTTTAGATAATGCTAAGTAATGGGAAAGGGTACAGACTGCAGCTGAAATTAGACCATTCTTGACAGAGCAGATATAATTAATAGCATCATTGTTTCAAAATGAAATTTTTGTCTGGCAGGATTACTGTAATATGAAAGAGAGGCACATTGAATGTTTGTGATTATTTGACTGTGGCCTCACTACATCGACATTCTCTTTATTTTCTTCTGTGACATATGCTATGATATGATGTGTGTTCTGAAACATTCTAGTGATTTCTAGTGCTTTTAGCAAAGCCAGTATACTTGATTACAAAACATGTCATGTATGTGTTCTGGAATATTCCAGTAACTACTATAAAATTGCAAAGTCATTGGAATATTCCAGTATAGCATTTAAAAATTGCAAAATCATTGTATTTGGCAGGATTTGATGTTCCTTCTGGGGCAGATGGTGAACACCACAAAATGTTCTAGCAAGATCCAGCATACACTGAAAAAGTACTGATTCTCATAATTTGTGGTAAACAACCTGGTTATAAATAGCTGGGGCTCTCTGCACTCTGGTAGAAGGCTCACCTGTGGAGTGGATGCACTACCCAGACCCATTTTCCCGATGAAGACTCCTGCCTAACTGCAATGGGACTTCCCAGTTGAAACTGAAGACAGGATGAAGATTTTCCCTTTATCGATGATGTATAATTTTCTTTAAATGCATTTTCCAATACTGTCTGATTTTCTGCTTTAGTTCTCTGTTATAGTTAAATAGAGTTTATTTCGTTTTCTGTAATTCTCTGTTTCAGTTAAATATAGCCTATTTAGTTTCCTGTTTTAGGAAAAATAAAGTTTGTTAAAATAAATTCTTTGGTGTATAGTAAATCGTTTTGTATCCTGCTTATTAGGCAATACATTATTTTGGCATAGCTGGCAGGATTTGAAATGTATAAAAAGAAAAGTAAGAAGGAAATGCAGTCGTCGAAGTACAAATACCAGGATGGGACCCGGACCCGTACAAAGCATTCGCTTTGGAACGGTCAAGTGCTACAGGATTAAGTGAAAATTGCGATGTTTGTCTAAAGAATGCCAAACCAGGTTCAGTACAAGTATGTTTACAGAAAGTTTAGTAGAAAAAGAGAAAGAATTGAGTGTCGTATGCAGACAAGGCTGAATCCTTTTGACTGCATACTGAAAATTACATGTCGATAAAATATGTAAATATAAGCAAATAAAACAATTAAAAAATGAATAGCAGAGTTAGAAAAACAAAATGTAATCTTACAGTGTCAGATCAGATTATTGGTGGATAAAACAGATATGCATCAGCATGTAAAAGCTGCTGTACGTGTAGCTAAATACAAATATCACAAACGAAGAGGTAAAATTAATAAAAGGAAAGTGCACATGTCAACAGCCAAATCTGACTGGGATCCAGACCATTGGGATGAAGATATTCGGTATTCCTCTGATCCTTCATCCCAGTCAGACTCTGATAATGAAAATAATTACTCCTCCAGAGAAAAAGAACAGGATAAAAAGGGGCTAGTAAAGTTAAAACCAATTCTTAGGCGAAGGGTGTAGATGATTCCTGGAGCAGAAGTACTCCATGAAGGGCAAAAATATTTTCACATGGAAGATTTTATGCAACAAGAAATGAGTGATTTGATTGAAAGGTTCAGATTTCAAAATCTGGGGAATCGTTAGTAACATGGTGAGTGAGACAATATGAGGCTGGGACTACTGGAGCAGAGATAGACAAAGCAGATACAAAAAAGTTTTGTGTACTAAGTAATGATCTATCAGCGCAGGATGCATTTTGAAGTTATGACAAAAGGGAAATGACAAATCTTTTCAAGATCATAGCAGACTGTGGTGCTGGAAAATATCCTACAGAAATGGACTGGCCTTCTAATGACAGGCCATGGCAAGCATTACAAAATGCTATTCAAAGAATTAAAGAGGAAACAATGAAAACTGCTTTACTTGTATGGACCACTGATATGCTATTAGAAAATGCTTTGACAGTTTTGGTTAGGAACAGGATTATTAATTTAGCACACCCCCCCGGCTTATAAAACAGTAATAGTGACATATTTAATTAGTGAGATGAGGTTATTGAGAGATTGAGACAGTTGGGAGAGGTAGGAGAATGGGGACCAAAGCAGTCAAACAGTGACCAACGAAAAAAAAAATAAAGGTGACGCACATAAAGAGGCCCAAGTATCATGAAAAGATATGTTCACTGCATTGTTAAAGGATGGGGTATCAAAAGATAAGATTGATGAAATAGATACCCCAACAATGTGGGAGATGTATAAAAAATGAGGCTTGAATAAAAAGAGTAGTCAGACCCGAAATGTAAAAAAAACAGGATAAGCATGTGACGGAAGGCAAATTTGAGAATAAGGAAGGAAATTCAGTGGTTCCTTCTGCTCCACCTGCGATATACCCTGATTGGTCAAATTTAAATTTTGACTACGAAATTGGCCAACCTCCAGTAAGTGGATGGGCTTGGCAGAATTTTTGACCTTACATAGATTTAACAATATTTTGAAAAAAGTAAAAATAAACAATGGATCTGAGTTCTAATTGATACTAGAGTGGAGGCCTCACTGACTTATGGTAATCCAAGTTTATTTAAAGAGCGACAACTTACCATTACCAGACTTGGTGACAAACAAATTAGGGCAGTTCAAATTATGTTAGAAATTAAAATAGGTCATTTACCAAAGAGAAAGTATTCTGTGTTAATAGTGCCTATCCCCGAATATATAATAGAAATCGATATTTTAAAGGGGTTGACGTTAAATTTGTCTGATGGACAATATCAATACGGCATTAAGCCATATTTTTCAGTTAAAGCAGTTACAGTAGGAAAAGTTAAAATGCCAGCTGTGGAATTACCTCCAGCAACAAAAGTAATCAGTTTGAAGCAATATAGAATCGCTGGGGGACATAAGGAGATAGGTGAGACAATCTAGGATTTATTAAATGCAGGTGTTTTAAAGACTACTACGACAGCATGAAATAATCCAGCTTGGCCTGTCAAAATGTTAGACAGGTCTTGGCAACTGACAGTAGATTACTGAGAACTGAATAAATATACTCTGCCATTAACAGCTGCACAATAATATTAATAAAAAATGTGCAGAAACACCAAGGCACTTGGTATGCAGTAATAGCTTTATCAAATGCTTTCTTTGCCATACCAATTGCACAGAAAAAATGATGACCAGTTTGCTTTTATTTGGCAGGGAGAACATACATTTACACATTTACCACAGAGTTATCTACCTAGTCTCACTATCTGCCATAAAATAATAGCAGAACATTTAGATAAAATAAAATTACCTCAGAATATGCAAATTTCACATTATATTGACCACATTCTTATTCAGGGAAATTCTGAGCAAGAAGTGAGTCAGTATTTACAGATAGTAATTGATCACATAAAGACAAAGGGCTGGGAAATAAATCCCAATAAAATACAGGGACCAGCTCAGCAGTAAAATTCTTGGGAATCCAGTAGCATCAGGAACATAGAGAAATTTTGCCGAAGGCAAAACAAAAGATTTTAAAATTTCCAACCCCTCGAGACAAAACACAGGCACAGTGTTTTATAGGACTGTTTGGATTCTGGAGACAGCACATTCCTCATCTGAGCTAAATACTCTCCCTATTGTACAAAGTGACCAGAAAGAAATATGAGTTCACCTGGAGGGATGATCAGCAAAAAGCTTTTAAACAAGCAAAGCAGGCTATTCAAAAAGCATTAGATTTATGGCCCCTACAGGATGAGGAAGTAGAATTACATGCGTCTGTGCAGGAACATTATGCCAGCTGAAGCCTTTGATAAAAGCAGGGATCAAAGCAGGTGCCATTAGGATTCTGGACTAGGAAACTACCAGATACAGGGGAAAGATATTCTCCTTTTAAAAAGCAATTACAAGTAGGCTACTGGGCACTGGTAGATACCAAACAAATGACAATAGGGCATACTGTATTATTGTGACCAAAAATACCTATAATGCAATGGCTGATGAGTTCATTCAAAACTCATAGAATAGGTCATGCACAGGAAAAAGCATTATTAAATAAAAATGGTATATTCAGGATAGGGCTAAACCTGGAATTAATGGGGATAGCAATGTTACATGAAAAGGTAGCTCAACTACCAATAGATCAGCAACTATCTGTTCTTGACAAAACTGTACAAGTCAGTGAATCCCTGGTAAAATAGGGAATGCCATATGTGCAGGTACCACTCAAACAAAGTAAGCATGTTTGGTTTATTGATGGGTCAGCAAAATATGTAGGAAATAAAATATGTTAAAAGGCTGTGTCTTATAATCCAGTGACTAAAAAAATCGTAACATCTTCAAGAAGTGGTAAAAGTAGTAAGTATGCAGAATTATATGCTGTATATCAAACACTGAAACGGAAGATGCCAGGTACATGTCATATTTATGCTATTTCTTGGTGAGTGGCAAATGGGTTAGCAACTTGGTAGCCTACACATGGCAGAAGAATGATTAAAAAATTCATTCAAAAACAGTTTGGGGAAAAGAGTTATGGCAATCAGTTTGGGAAATGATAAATCAAGGTACTGTGACAATTTATTATGTTGATGCACATTGTTCTGCAGATTCTCTCGAACGATGGTTTAATTCTGTTACAGATGAACAAAAATTTCAGAAACAAATATACGAGATGACTCTGAGCAAATGGTGATGGCAAAATGGGCACATCAAAAATGCGAACATCTGGGAGAAAAGGCTACTTACAGGTGGGCACAAACTTGAGAAATTGCACTTTCATTATATTTAATTTAAACTGTTATATTGCAATGCCCAATATGTCAGCATATACAGCAACAACTGATACCCCATACAGTTCAGGGACATATAGGGTGAGGAAAATTGCCAGGACAAATATGGCAAATTGATTACACTGGTCCTTTACCATCAAGTAAAGGTTGTCAATATATATGTACAGCAGTAAATAATTACTCTGGATACCTTATTGGTTTCCCATGCCGGCTTGCAACACAGGCAAGTACTTTAAAAAATATAGATTTGATCATTTTACATTACAGGACTCCTTTGCAAATATAAAGTGATAATGTCTCTCATTTTAAAGGAAAAATGGTACAGGAATTTGTAAAACAACATAATACTGAATGGGTATTTCATATACCCTATTACCCGCAGCTAGCGGGATTAATTAAAAAAAATGAATTACTTAAAGACCAATTAAAAAAATTAGGAAATGGTACTCTGCAAACTGAAGAAATAATTTAAATATGGCATTACAAATTTTAAATTCACATTCAAAGATATGCATCTGGAGCATTTCTCCCCGGGCCTCTGCTGAAAATTGGCTACGTTCCAAGTTGGACTTTCCCAGTTAACAAATGTAAAATAAAATAAATAAAAATAATACACCAATTTCAGAACCAGAAACACCATTAATGAGAATGTTAAATCCAGCATTGCAGATCAAATCATATGTGGCAACAGAGACAATTACATTTTGGGAAACACAGGCAGGTGCATTAGCTCCCACTAGAGCCACACCTAAAACTGTAGGACTGAGTTTATATTCAATAAATATTTATAAAATATTACCATGGTCAGTTCAACTGGTCAAGACTGGAATTGGAATTCAAATTCCAACAAAGTGTTTTGGTTGGATAATTCCCCAGTTGACGCTTGCTTTGAAAGGTGTTGAGGTTGTTGATGGTGTTATTGAGGCAGATTATCAAGGAAAACTTACAATCATTTTACTAAATACATCAGGTAAAGATGTTAATATACAGAAGAAAGATAGGATATCCCAAATATTTATTGTACCTGTGTTAAGCGGCACAGTTACCAAAAGACAGTCAGCAACTATTGTTGCTTTTAAGAAAGAACAAATAAGTGGGATACATAAAATTAATTCAGGTGCAAAAAGATGGGCTCATGAACCCAATAAACATCCTAAACAGGCAGAAGTTATTGCCACTGGGAATGAGAATACAGTTTTAATTATTAAACCAGGAAAGGAGAAATGGAAATATGTCCCAGCTGATTGGTGTTATTTGCAAGAACAATCATACTGTTTTCTTTAAATTTTAGGTTCCAGTCTCAATATATGCAATGCTAACTGTTGGTGTTCTCACTGTACTATATGGAGCTCCTTCTGCAGAGTGCATAACACCAGGTGTAAAAGCAATTAAAATTCATTCAGCAGTAATTCAGTGGGGATGGGTTGCCAATGCACGGAATAGAACCAAGGGATTTTTACCTGTCCTGCTGGACAAGGATGTTTTATGGTCAATTTGACTTTCCAAAAAAATCTAACCATTTGGAGGGTAAGGAGAGGACATTCTTATGTTCAATTACTAAATTATAGACAAGCAATTATAACAATTTAAAATTACACAGACATACAATGTTGCAACTGCAAGTACAAGCAAACATACAGTAAAAATGATTATTTTTGTCAAAATGAAATTGATGTTTATAATAAATCAGTTAACATACAAAACATTACTGTATTGTTTTGTATAAATGCAACTCAAATCACAAATGGAAAAGCAGAGGCCTCACAAATAACTGTACTAAATAACAATCCTAAGGCTCATTTTTACCAAATAAAGTACCTTCCACATATAAATATGTAGAACAAGAATATCAAAAGATTGTAATACATTTTAATATTACTTTTCCAAAGACAGGTAAGTGTAGGCAGAAACGAGCATGGTATAGTACTTTAATATGAGGTACCAGCATTTGGTTAGGAACCATAAATGCAATTGATGTTTTATGGTCAAAATATTTCATATGGGCAACCGTTGCTCTACACCAACAGTCAACTCCTCCCTGGTTACATCCGACCACAAAATAATCATCTTGGAAATCCACATACCTCCCACCACCACCCCTCGGCAAAGGTAACCACCATGAAACACTTCTCTAAAGCTAACTCTGGGCTCCTAAAAACAGAGGTGGCTAACTTCATGGCACCCATCCAAATGGAGAATAGTTGCATGACCGCCGAATCATACACCAATGCACTGTACGAACATGTACACAAATGCATGGATCTCACCATACCCAATAGAACCAAGACACTCTCCTCCAAAAAAAGAAAGCCAATCTGGTGGTCCCCTGCCATAAACAAACTCTACAACAGAAGGAGGAAACTGGTGCGGAATAAGGTGAAGTCCCAAGACTGGAAAAACTCCCTGATCAGCATCAATAAAAAGTTGAGACCCATCATCAAATCCTCTAAAGCTAGCTATGAAAACAGAATTGCAGCAGATATTAAAGACAGCCACAAGGCCTTCTATAGTTATGTAAAGAATCTCTATGGCAATACCCAGATTTGCTCTGAGCTACTGCACAATGGTACCTCCTATACTGAGCCAACTGATATTGCCAGTATACTGGCCGACATATTCAGTGCCAACTTTACCCCTCCCCCCCCAAAGGAACTATCACAATAGCAGTAGATTGCCAGGCACTCAGTATTACTGCAGCACAGGTTAAAACAGCATTGTCCAAGGCCAAAAATACAGCTTCTATGGGACGTGAAAATATCCCTGGCTGTGTTTTTCATCAACTACAGAGTGAACTGTCACCTCACTTGTGTAACCTGTTCGATCACAGCCTCACCTCAGACTTTATTCCTACCAAATGGTGCACTGCCACAGTCATCCCTCTCCACAAAGGAGGAGTGACTGCAGACCCTAGGAACTATTGCCCCATTAGCCTGACAAGTCTGATATGCAAAGCTATGTAACGCAACATCATGGACCTAATAAATAAGGATATAGGAAATCTCCAAACTCTGAATCCCACACAGTTTGATTTTGTGAAGGGTAGATTATGCCTGCTCGACCTGATCGACGTCTTTGAGTCAGTCAGCAGAGCTGTGGATGAAGGCAAAGTGGTTCATACAGCCTACCTTGATCTGTCCAAGGCCTTTGATACCATTCCTCACTCAAGAGTCATAGAAAAACTCACTAAGCTAGGCATCAACCCCTATATCACTAGGTGGGTTGCAAACTGGCTCACAGATAAAACCCACAGTGTGAAAGTAGCTGACTCCAAGTCAGACTGCTGACCTGTCATGAGTGGAGTCCCACAGGGTTCAGTCCTGGGTCCTCTCCTGTTTGGTATCTACTTCTCTGAAGTCCAGGCCAACACGAAGGGACTCTGGCTGATAAAGTTCACAAACGATTGCAAGTTGGGAGCTATTACTAACTCCCCAAGTGATGTTGACATCCTACAGAAAGGCCTCACTGAGACCAACAACTGGTGTCAGAACCATGGCCTTAAGCTCCATGCCAAAAAATGTGTCATCATCCCCTTTGGGAAAAACCTGGTTCCCATGAACTACCTCATCGATGGTAGTCCACTGAAATCAGAAGGTGTTATAAGAGATCTGGGAACACAGGTTGGCAGCAACCTCTCTTTTGACCACTTTGGTCAGAAAGTCCTTCTATGTGGCACATCTTATTACCAAGGGTTTTGCATCCAGGAAGAAAGAGGTCATTGTCTCCCTCTACTCTTCCCTCATTAGGCCAGTCATCGAGTACAATGCCCCATTTGGCAGGTATCTCACTAGACACCTGCAACAACTAGAGAGGCCACAAAAGTACCTCACAAAGAGGATCCTAGGCCTTAAACACTTGTCCTATATGGACAGACTCAAAAAACTCCAACTATTCTCTTTCTCATATCGCCTACTTAGAGGCAATCTCTGCTTGACTTACAAAGCCATGTCTGACCCAGCCCTGTTAGAAATGCTACACCTAAAGAAATCCAAATCCCTCCACACCACATGCTCCAGAGATCTCAGCCTTATTACCACAATCAACAGAACATACTGGAGGGACAGATTCATAACCCAGAGACTGCCCATGCTATGGAATAGACTTCCCATACATGTCAAACAGAGCACCTCACTGCCCCTCTTCAAGACAAATCTTGATGAGTGGATGGGAAATAGAAAATTCACCCCAGGGATCACTCCAGTGGCTCTACTCGAGAGAGGCACTGGGAACTACGATTGGGTGGCATGATGCCAGGGTAATCCTATGGGCTAGGCTTGTAAAGACTCCAGGGCCATTAGCCTGGTACACACCTATGAACAAATTATATGATTACGAGCAAAATAAAATCAGTTTGGCATACATAAAACAGCTTGTCAATTATAAAAAAATGTTTTTAGATCAATTTAATATTTCTGTGGTTCATAATTTAAAATCTGATAAAAATGTTACCAAGTTTGTGAATTGGACAACCTGTACTTTACAATCTTTTTATGTTTTAATACAGACAAATCTTGTGTAGAGGAAATTGATGTTTAATAATGAGCATGTATGGAGACAATTGTTTAACAAATGAATACCCAGTACCAATTAAATAAGATTGTTTTCTAAAAAAAATGTACAGGTAACTTTTGTACAGGTTATATTATGCATTATAATGTCAGAAATGCAAAGATAATGTGTAAATTTGTAACTTTGCCATTAGTATTTGGACCTCCTGTGTGTCCATTTCAATACTGGCTAACCCATGTAGAAAGGAATTACATTGACTTCTCAAACAAAACACACAAACGGGAGCACTGTACTAAAACAATGGATGAACTCATTTGTAGACAACATTCCCCTATATATAAACCATGTTTTCTTCAGCATTCCATCAACATGTGTAAATGGACTATATTACTTTCTACTTTTAAAATGTTTGTGGAGATAGCACCACAATTTATATTCTTAGCGACAAATTAAACATTGTCATATGCTTTAAAAATCCTTTTGTAGTTTGTCTAGGCAAAGTAACTCATTTAAACTGGCAAAATAAAACTTACATCTTTTCTCCTAAAACATATATTAATGTATTTCATACTTCGTTACCAAACAAACTTGAGTATCATAATTTAACATTTCATTAAATTTTTTTTCAAAAAGTGTTAAATAACATGCAACACCTTAAAAAACATTTATAAGCAACAAATCATAGTATTTTACATCATAAAATGACAAATATAAACTTTTGGCTTTTCCCGGTTAGGGTTCACCACAACAGAACTCCAGTCCACTCATGACTGGCAGTGGATTTTTATGGTGCTGAGTTGCCAGCCCGACACCCAACCTTAAAAGAAGGCATGCCCATTCACGCTCACACCTACCTGCATGCCTTTAATGTCACTCAACCGTGGGGAGGACATGCAGACTCCACACAGAAGGCGCTCCAGCCGAGAATCGAATGGGAGAACCTCTTTCTGTGAGGTGACAACGCTAATCACTGCACCACTGTGGCTGTTATAAAATGACAAGTATCATTATAGCAAATAAACTGATTAGTTTAGCAAAAAAAAACAAAAAACAACAAAATCTGATACAGCATATAATAGGTGGGATATATTCACCAGATGGTCAGCATCTGTTACCAAGTTGTTAAATTGATTAACACATCCAGTATTAGTTTTACTAATTGTTTTGATTTTACTGAAGTTTTAAAATTATGGTCTAACTTATTGTGTATACAGAAAAGCAAATACAGTTTTAAATGTCAGATGTAAGTGAGTCAATAGGTCGAAAGTAATATGAATGTGATACAAAAGAAGGGCACATTGAATAATTGTGACTGACTGTTGCCTCACTACATCTCAACATTCTCTTTAGTTTCTTCTGTGACATATGCTATGATATGATGTTGTGTTCTGAAACATTCTAGCAATTTCTAGTGATTTCAGCAAAGCCACTATACTTGATTACAAAACGTTTCATGTATGTGTTCCGGAATATTCCAGTAAGTACTAAAAATTGCAAAGTCATTAAAATATTCCAGTATAGCATTTAAAAAAATTGCAAAATCATTGAATTTGGCAGGATTTGCTGTTCTGAGGCAGGTGGTCAACGCCAAAAAATGTTCTAGCAAGATCCAGCCTACACTGAAAAAGTACTGATTCTCATGATTTGTGGTAAACAACCTGGTTATAATAGCTGTGGCTCTTTGCATTCTGGTAGAAGCCTCACCTGTGGAGTGAACACACTGCCCAAAACCATTTTCCCGATGAAGACTCCTGCCTGATTGCAATAAGGCTTCCCAGTCGAGATTGAAGACAGGCTAAAGCTTTTCCCTTTATCGGTGATGTATAATTTTCTTTAAATGTATTGTCTAATACTGTCTAATTTTCTGCTTTAGTTCTCTGTTTTAGTTAAATAGAGTTTATTTAGTTTTTTGTTTTAGCAAAAAAAATTTTGTTAAAGTAAATTGTTTGGCGTATAGTAAATCATTTCGTATTCTGCTTCTTAGGCAATACAATTACTACTTGAGGGATATGATAATTTAATCCATCCTATCTAATACAGTTTTTCACATGTCACGATAAAGCGTTTTAAATTTCATATTCCACCTTATGCATATCACATATTAATAATACTGAAAATAGTTGAGCTTCCAACAACACCACATTCATATATCAAAATGTGTCAATATTTATTCTGACCATCTCAATAAAATAATTTTGTAAACTATATTCAAACCCTGCTTCACCTGTTCTTAGTTCACTAACACCATGTGCCACAGAGGTGGGTTAACTACAACAAGCGGCACTGAACAAGAAAAGTAACTAAGCACCAAACAGTTATATTACAATTCAGCACAAATGGAGTATCTGATGCAGTTTAAATTAAGAACTTTTGTTCTTTTTTAACTGATTTAAGAACATCTTCAGAATTTAAAACAATAGGCTGACATCAAAATTTTAAAAAATTGTATCTTCAAGAACACATGATCTATGTCAACCAAACATCACCCCCCCCCCCCCAGAAAGGAATGTTTCCTTAAAGTTACAAGAATAAAAAAAAAACTATAAGAAAATACCATATACATTTAACTTAACATGGTCGATAGAAAACATTTACATGAATTAACGTAAGAAATCCATTAATCATGCATAAAAAGCCAATTAAAATGTTTGCACACGTAAGAAATATTTGACTTTTGTCTGCTTTTAATTTGATTTGCTACAATGATTCGTAGCATTCTAATAGAACTTTGTGATCACCAGAGAAGTCTGTCATGCTAACTGCATCTAGGATGTAAAACATACATTTTTTAAAGTTAGAAAAGCTAAGTGAATGTTTGGCCAGGGTGTTACTCAAATATTTTTTTCATACAGCCTAAGGATGTTCATAGATTCTCCATAACAACTTCCCTACAGTCTTGTCCACATAATAACTGGGGCATGAATCACACATGGCCAAATAAACTACCCATTGAGAGTTACAATCAAATATATTTTTGGACCATAAATACAAATTTAAAGCTTTGATGTAAACATTTGATGCATTACACATATAACAGCACTGTTTACATCTTCCACAGCTATAAGTATCATGTGTGCCTTCGCAAACCAAATTTACTAATGTGCAACTTTCCAGCAATGATTTCATATTGCAAACTCTTCTGTAAGTGAACAAAGGGTTATTACCTAGTATTTTTGCTAAATCCCCATTTCCTAATTTGATTTTCCAATTATCTTTTAAAATTTCGCTAATCAATGACATGGCCACAGAAATGGGGAGTATAAATGCTCCTCTATAAAAAATTGATAGAGCCTGATAAGGGGTAGGTGTATCACTACTGGCCAGGAAACTTGCAGAGTGATGCCTGTGTAGAACACGTCTAGCTTTGTCAGATCTCAACAAATGTACTTCTACAATGATTTTTGTTAGCCAATCAGTGTCACATCCCAGGGCCAAGAAAAAAGATTTCATCTTGTCTGTTTCTTGTTCATAGGTTAATTTTTCACTAGTTAACCTACTCAGTGTAATGAACTGACCTTAAACTGCAACCTTTTTCATGTGGTATGGGTAGTGATTCATCCTATGTACACACTGATTAACACGTGTCTCTTTCCTGTACATTCTACTGTCGTAATTGCAATTCTTTTGTTCAAAATAGATACTGATTTCAAGAAAGTTAATAGTTTTCCCATAACCACTGATGGTAAATTTTAAAAAGGAAGGACTAGCGTTAACGAACTGAAAAAGCTAATTAAACTCTTCTGTGGTGCCCTTCCATAAAACAATCAAATAATTTATAAATCTTCAATAGAAAAAAACACCTTTTTGAACAAAAAAAATGAGATTTCAAATATTTTTCTTCCCACCAGGACATGGCAAGATTGGCAGACAAGGGGGCTACCCTCTCTCCCATGGCAATCCCCTATGTTTCTTTAAAGTGTTTACTTAAAAATGAAAAAGGTTATTGTCATACTCATACACTATCTTGAGCAGAACATAAATAGTGTTGACTAATGTGTTGTCTAAGTCAGTAAATCTGTGGAGATATTTCCTTATGAAGTTTATACCCAGTTCCTCTTCAATGCAGATGTATGAAGAAATGACATCCAAAGAAACAAAAACACAATTGCCCTCGACTTCACCAATGTCACTGAGTAATTCCAAGAGATGCCAGGAGTTCCTTAAATAGAATTCAGATTTTTGTATGACAGGATTGAGAATGTGGTCCAAAAAGATTGAAATTGGTTTGGTTTTATGCCTGTATGCAGCCACCACTGGCCTAAAGGGTGGATTGGTTTTGTTTTTATGAATTTTTGGTATGTCAAAAAGTCTAACCATTTTTGGCAATTCAACTCTTAGGAATGTGTATGTGTTGTAATCACTGTTACCTTGACTGAATAAACCATGCAGCATATTGCCAATATTAGAAAAAACTCTTCTTGATGTTATCAACCATAGCTTCCTCATAGCAGGCAGTAACTTGTCAGCAAACTGTTAATGGCCAGACTGGAATCTCTGGAGTTCATTATAACTATCATACCTCCCTTGTCCACCTTCATCACTTGTACATCCTTATTTTCTGACAATTCCCTCAGAGCTCTTCTTTCTTATAAAGAAATTTTATATATTTTGGGTTTGTTGTCAAATTTACTTCTTAATTTGTCTTCGCACTGATCATGAAAAACTTGCAGGATGCTGTGAAGGCAAGTGTTATATGCACTTCTCCTGACCAGGTGGTCACATTACGATTAAATAGTATTTTCCTATCGAGGATTTATAGATGATTTGATTGTCTTATGGAAAGGCACTGCAGAAGAGTTCGATGAGAATATACAGCAAAGAGACGTTTGCTATTCAATATTTGCATAGGATGACTCAACACCCGTAACACATGGAAAGTGTGTAGTTAAAGTTCAGTTCATTAGATAGAGTAGGCTAGCCAGTGAATAACTGACCTATGAACAAGAAACAGACAAGCTGAAATCTAAATTTTTTTCTTGGCCAGGGAATGCAACACTGATTGGCTAATAAAAATCATTGTAGAAGTACATTCATTGAGATCTGACAAAGCTAGACCTATTCTGCACAGGCATCACTCTGCAAGTTTATTAGCCAGTAGCAACGCAACTACCTCTTCACAGGCTCTGTTGATTTTATTATACAGGAGCATTTCCACTCTCCATTTCTGTAGACATGTCACTGAATGGAAAAATTTTAAAAGACAATTGGCAAATCATATTAGGAAAAGGGGATTTAGCAAAAATACTAGCTGATGACCTTTAGACTGCGGTGGTGGTGCTGCGGTAGCGTTGTCGCCTCACAGTTAGACGTTGCCCATTCGATTCTCAGTTAGAGCGTCTTCTGTGTAGCAACATGTGTGAATGGGCGTTCCTTCATTGAAGGTTGTGCATTAGGCCTGGCAAGCCAGTACGTAAAAATCTACTGCTAATCATTAGCGGACCGGAGTTCCACTGTGGCGACCCCTAACTGGGAAAAGCCGAAAGACACAAACAAACAAACTAGTTGATGACCTTTAGTTCACTTACAGAAGACAAAGAAGAAAATCCCCAAGGAATGAACTGTGCCTGCAAGCCAACAACAAATGTAGCAAGGCACAGAAACACAACTGAAAGCATAAAATGTTAAAAGTTTAATGAGGTGACTCATTAAACTTTCAACATTTTTATGCTTCCAGTCATGTTTCTGTGCCTTGTTTTCTTCAGTCACTTGCAGAAGAGTTTGCAATGTGAAGTCATTGTTGGAAAAAAATCACACATCAGTAAATATGGTTAACAAAGACACACCCAGTACTTATAGTTGTGGAAGATGTAAACAGTACCATTACATGTGTAATGCATCAAATGTTTGTATCAAGGCTCTAAATTTGTATCTATGATCCAAAATTAGATTTGATTGCAACGCTCAAGGAGTAGCTTACTAGGCTATGTGTTATCCATGCCCCGGTTATTATGTGGGCAAAACTGCAAGGACATTGTCATGGAGAATCTATGAACACACATTATCTATATGAAAAAATTAGGTGAGTAACTCCCTGGCCAAACCTTCACTTAGTTGTCCTAACATTAAAAAAATGATGTCTTGCTTCCTAGATGCATTTAGTATGACAGACTTCTCTGGTGATCATAACATTCTATTGGAATGCGGTGAATCATTGTCACAAATCAAATTAAGAGTGGAATAAAGTCCAGAACTTACTGAAACAGTGAACATTAAATGTTTCTTACTTGTGCAAAAGTTCTAATTGGAGTTTTATGCATGATTAATGGATTTCTTTATGGGAATTCATGTAAATGTTTTCTATAGACAATGTTCAGTTAAATGTATATGGTGAGTATTTTCTTATAGATTTTTTATTCTTGTAACATTAAGGAAATGTTCCTTCCTGGGGGACTGATGACTGGTTGACATAGAGCATGTGTTCCTGAAGGTACAATTTTTAAATCCTGATGTCAGCCTATTTTTTAGATTCTGAAGAAGTTCTTAAATCAATTAAAAAAGAACAAAAATGCTTAGTCTAAAACTGAATCTGAGATTCTGTTTGTGATGAATTGTAGTAAAACTTTTTGGTGTACAGAGGTAGGTAACTTACAGGTATATTTTCTTCACTCATTACTGACCAGAGTGCTGACAGCTGCACACCAGTGCCAGGCTAGTTTGCACTACAGAAGGCAGTCAAATTAAATTTTTAATTTTGACTTCTGCCATAAATCATGTTTGCACATTGCTAGGTAAAGTGCAAATGAAAAGGGAAAAAAATATATGAAGAAATTATATTTCAAACTAACACAGTTTAAGGATACAGCTACCAAGGAACACATCAATTACATTATTTCATGAGACATTCATCCTTTTCATATCTGTTTGCCAGATCACAAATAGCATTTGTATTGCGTGTCATCAGGATTTCATGTAATGGCAATTGTTCAGAAAAGGTATACACAGAGAATTACAGGAGGTCATTTTAATGACACAGTATATACAGTTAATAACTTCATAACATTTTAAAATAAAATGTATTATTGACAAGAAGAATAATTGTGAGATATGGATAAGTCTTCCGGCATATATGACACATAGTGTCCACATTACTCATGGTACTGCTTTTGTGTTGTCACACTTTACAAAATATCATATGTTATATCATCTATTGTGCATATTGTTATTAATAATGAGAAGAGGTGAGTTTCCAACAACAATACATTTGCAGCAGCAATTCACATAGAAAACAGGTAAGATTGTTAACACTTATCGCCGCCTGTTCATTTCATGTATAACCTTGTGCGTCAATATTTATTCTGAATCCAGTCAGAAAAAATATCTGTAAACTGGATTCAAATGCTGCATTATGAGTGGGTGCCTAGAGAGGAGTTGTGGTATTGTATGAGGAAGTCGGGAGTGTCAGAGAAGTATGTAAGAGTGGTACAAGATATGTACGAGGGTAGTGTGACAGCGGTGAGGTCTGCGGTGGGAGTGACGAATGCGTTTAAGGTGGAGGCGGGATTACATCAAGGATCAGCTCTGAGCCCTTTCTTATTTGCAATGGTGATGGACAGGTTGACAGACGAGATCAGACAGGAGTCCCCGTGAACTATGATGTTTGCAGATGACATTGTGATCTGTAGTGAGAGTAGGGAACAGGTGGAGGAGACCCTGGAGAGGTGGAGATATGCTCTAGAGAGAAGAGGAATGAAGGTCAGCAGGACTAAGACAGAATATATGTGTGTGAATGAGAGGAAGGATAGAGGAATGGTGAGGATGCAGGGAGTAGAGGTGGCGAAGGTGAATGAGTTTAAGCACTTGGGATCAACAGTTCAGAGTAATGGTGAGTGTGGAAGAGAGGTGAAGAAGAGAGTACAGGCAGGATGGAGTGGGTGGAGAAGAGTGTCAGGAGTAATTTGTGACAGACGAGTACCAGTAAGACTTGAAAGGGAAGGTCTACAAGTGGGTAGTGAGACAAGCTATGTTATACAGGTTGGAGACTGTGGCATTGACAAAAAGGCAGGCGTCAGAGCTTGATGTGGCAGAGATGAAGATGTTAAGATTTGCACTGGGTGTGACGAGGATGGACAGGATTAGGAATAATTATATTAGAGGTTCAGCCCAGGTTGGAAGGTTTGGAGACAAAGCCAGAGAGGCAAGATTACATTGGTTTGGACATGTGCTGAGGAGGGATGCAGAGTATATTCGGAAAAAGATGCTAAGAATGAAGCTGCCAGGTAACAGGAAAAGAGGAAGGCCTAGGATAAGGTTTATGGATGTGGTGAGAGAGGATATGCAGGTGGTTGGTGTGACAGAGCAAGATGCAGAGGACAGGAGGAAATGGAAACAGTTGATCTGCTGTGGCGACCCCCAACGGGAGCAGCCTAAAGAAGAAGAAGATGAGTTCTCTTTCTCTAAGTTTACTTCAGTTGCATAATCCAAAGGAACAAGAACCAGGAAAAGAAAAAAAAAACATGAATGCTCCGTGATCACTGCAAACAATACCACATTAATTTAGAACAAGTACATAAGTGCTTTTGTCTGTAACTATTAGACTTCTTCAGATAATGGGAAGGAAGTGATGTACTGCTATTTAAAATCTTTTGAAATCACATGACACAGCTGCACCAAAAATTTTAAACAACAATCTATCTAAAATATAATGAAGGCATTAATATTATAAAAGGAACAATACAGCAATTTTATAACAGTACCAAACAATAAAACTATTTGAAAATATTGTGCATAAAAGCATAATAATTTATTTTAAAAACTTTTAACATTGGTAAGCTTTTAATTTCAGTAAGCAAGTGATGGATAGAGTCCCATTAAGACCTGGGGGGGTTATGTGCATTAAGACGTATTTGCCATAACAGCTCTTTTTTCTCTAAAACTAACTCCTAGAAAACCCCTGGGGTTGACATCAAGTTGATCTAATACCACAAATGTAAAACAATGCTCTGGGTATTCACTTAAAATGTTTAAACAGGGCATTATTGTCATTTTTTTGTTATGATGGCATACTGATGTTCATAAATTCTTAGCATGCGTTCAGTCTTTCCTACATAGAAAGGTGAACAGTTCTATCACAGGACCACATAAACAACCCCTTTAGACAGACATTTGTGTCTACCATTAATATACCATGTTTCATTTTTTATTACAATATGATCAGCACACAAGATATCTTTACAAAACTTGCATGAACCACATTTAAACACACCTTTCTTCATACCATCCTTGTTTTTTTTAAATGATGATTCAAGCATATTTTTCAAACTAATGCCCTTCCTGTAAATGACCAATGGCCTTTTAGAAAAATCCTTCCCTAAGTCTGTGTTGTCATATACTAATGCTCAATTTTTATTCAACACCCCCCTAATGAATTCAGAGTCCAATGAGAAGGTGGTAGTAAAACTACAGGTATACAGAATTTCATTACCAGTTTCCCCAGGGTTTCTAATGTCAGTAAACACAGTTACGTACTGGTTCTGTTCTCTGCAGCTCAACAAGATAGGATAGGAAAACTTAGACTTCCTCTTACAAATCACATCATTCATCAAGTTGTTAAGAAAGGTCTCAGGATAACTCCTCTTCAAGAACATATTTTCAGTGTCTCACATTCTTCAACAAAGTCATCAAAAAGTATAACCATGCATGCTGCTCTGACAAACTGGCCCTTAATGACAACTTTTTCTTGTTTGGTGGGATAAGAGCTGGAGTAATGAAGGAACGAATTTGCGTAAGTGGGTTTTAGCTGCTATGCTTTTTTGTTTTATTCTTCAATAATTTTATATTCAGGTACACAATGGTACCTTCTCCTAGTTCGTATGTGAATTGTAGGAAATCAGTGGCCTGGGTAATGAATTCTATAAATTCATAAATGTTATCCACACCATCCTTCCAAACAATAAATAGAGAGGTACCAGGAATCCTTGAAGCCAGTGCTAAAAATTTATTTTTTCTCCCATTCTACCAACACCATGTTAGCATAAAGGGACCCACAGAATGACCCCCATGGCTACATCCTTCTGTTGCAGGAAAAACTGGTTCTCAAACATTATAAAATTGTTATGTGAGACTATGTCCAACATTTGAGTGTATAGGTTCTCTCTGTCTTGAGATAGTTCAGTAAAATCAAATAAGAACTCAGTAAGCCATGCTAGCCCTATATCATGTGGAATATCTGTATAGAGGTCCCTGATATCTATCATCAGAAAAACCATGGAGTCGTCAAAAGTAAGGTTGTTACAGTTTTCCACAAAATACCAAGAATCTTTACATAAAAAGTCAATACTCTGCAAATGCTTCTTTAAATGATGGGCTAAACATTTCACCAAAGAAGAGACAATAGAACATGTAGCATCTACAATAGGTCTCATAGGTAGATTTCTCTTATCCTATTGGACCTTCAGTATTCCAAATATTGTTGGTATTATAGGGCTTTTGATAGGCAAAAAATTGTGTTCATTAGCATCAATTTGTCCTTGTATTAACATATCCTATAAGGCTGAGTGTGTCTTATTGTAGGCAATATTAACCTCATTCTTTGATACTTGCATGCAAGTGTAGTCAAATAACATCCCATACATTTTTTCCACATACTGTATAATGTCCATTAGGACTATCTCACCCCCTTTGTCTGGCTTCATTATGCGGATGTTAGCCAACTTCAATTCATTTATTTTATCCAACTCATTCCCAGTGATGTTGGAAAAACTTGTTACAGCTCTATTAAGTATATCAGACCTGAAGTTCAATTCACACATTTTTTCAAACACGTTTAGTGTACTGTGCAGGGGTGGGTTACAAATACTGGCCAATTTTAAATAGTCATTGTTCAAATTAAATTGTTACCAAAAACACCTTAAATTTAATTTTCTTATATACAATTTAAAATCCACGAGAGTCTCCACTAAGTGAGCTCTCCTTCCAACAACAAAAGAGAACCCCTGTGATAAGAATTCAGCATGTGATTGTTGAATACAGAAAGAACTATAGTCAAACATGTTAAAACACTGGTACAATTAGTTACTATACCACATTCAAGGCATTCAGAATCATTGGTGCCTTAGATCATCTCTTCCATCCTTTCCTTTTTGGTGTCCCCAACCATTCCCCCTTAGGGAATTGGGGGATGGGTTGTTGTTGTAATTCAAGCTCAGCCAATGCCCTCTTTGGGCATTTGGTTTTCCATTCAGTTTTTCTGACCAACGAAGTAGTGGAAAATCCAAAGGGCATTCATGTGGAATTTGTCCACCCTGAAGTAGTTCATCATTGGTCTCCATGTTATTGTCTACTGCCATGCACTGATTATTCTCCCGAAGCAGTCTGTTACCCCAATTCCTGTGAAGGAGGGTTTTTTGGATAGACTTTGTTATCAGCATATTCAAGCGTGTCCCGCTCTAATTTCCCTTGCTTCCTCTCTTTCATTATGTTAATTTGAACATCTATTGAATGGTAACTGCGTGCATGTTGCACTCTAAATTTGTCATAGTTCATGTCCTCCATTATTGCTTTCTCAAGAGAACTGATGTCACTTATAAGTCCATCAATTGTTCTAGTGTTATGTTTAACTAAGAGTTCCATCAGTACACAACCATGCTTATCAAACAGCTGCAATAAGTCATTGTGTAAGGGAGAGTTAGTTAATAAACCTGTTGGGTATTTCCAGACCCTAAGTCCTTTAGGGACTCTGCTAGCCTTGATGGATTCTATAAGATAAGCATTCTCAAGTTGCAGCTTATGAATATTCAATAATTTATATTCAAACTCACTGAGGTGCTCATGTACTGTATAACACATTTTAGGTGAAGTATTATTAGAAAAATCTAACTTTTTTGTAACTACTCATCAAGTCTAGGAACAGTCTAGTTAGCTGAGTCATAAATATTCAAAATGTTAGCTATTATTGAGGGAACTCATGTTCCCCACTGGCTCCTGAACGATCCTTGCTCTTCCACAATTAAAAATAGGGTACAGTTCCACAGGTGATCTCTCATGAGGGTTACCAGGGCCTATCAGCAGTTGTAATAAATCTACCTTCTGTGATAGTTGTTGAACATATAGGGTCAAGTTGCCTACTGATCGGTGCATTTTCTCCAAAACAAAGTCAGGAAAAAGAGGTTGTAAGATGCCTGTACACCTGCAGCCATGCTGTACCAAACAAACCAACAAAGTAATCAATGGTTTTATAGCTTGGTACAGTTATAAAAATTGCTGTATTGTTCCTTTTATAATATTAATGCCTTCATTGTGTTTTAGTTACATTGTTGCATCAACATTTTTGCCGCAAAAATGTTATGGGATTTATAAAGTTTTTAAATAGCAGTGTATCACTTCCTTTCTATTATCTGAAGAAGTCTAATAGTTACAGATGAAAGCGCTTATGCACTTGTCCTAAATAAATGTGGTGTGGTTTGTAGTGATCACGGAGCAATCATGCTTTTTGTTCTTTTTCTGCTTCGTGTTCCTTTGAAAAGTCACCCCAAGAAAACCTTGTGTACAACTCATAGGTGTGCCATACATGTGAGTCTTGAAAACTGCCTGGGTTATCTGCACACACACACTGTAGACGATCCTTTAGGCATTATAGACAGCCTGACAGTTTATAGAGTGGTATCCTTTCTTGTTAATGCACCTCCTTCCCTGTTCACCAGTTGTCTGTTATTTATATGTGTGTGCAGCTATGGCCCCCAGAACTTTAGGGAAGTGTGCTATTGAATAAAATTATTGCATCATTGTTGTTCTCTCCCTCTGGGGTGTGTGGGAAACAGATATAACCTATTGCATATTGTAGCACTGAATTTAGAAACTGGAGACATATTCTGGAACCGAAGGCCTTTGAAACCCCTAATATACCTCCTGTAGGTCTCTGAAAAATACCCGTAGTCAGTATGCATAATTCTACACATACCTTTGTTCCCACTGGGATGGGTTATTTTCTATTTCCCCTGGGCCTCAAGTGAGGGTGGCAGAGGTTGTATACCTCCTCTAGTGTTTCACTGTCCACCTGATATAGTTCTACAATATCTGTGTCATACAGTCCATGATAAGTCAAATGGGATCTAAACACCCTTTTCCTTCTCAACCAAGGTCTGAACGAAGCAGAACCTTGAATTAAAGCCTGTTGCACATGCAAGTTACATAGCTCTCAATTGTCCAGATTTTTGCAAAATTTCCAGATATTTGCCTCATATTTTTGGTATGTTCCTCATAAAATTTGTGGTTTTCTGGAAAATCACTAAGGCCTGAAGTCACTAAATAATGACATACATTTGAGGTTTGACTTGATAATCTTCAGAAAATGCATGGTATCACAATGGTCTAAGTTTATAAGAGCAATATTTAAAATATGTACCTATTTTTGGGCCTTTGTCCCCCCATTATTTTAAGTTTTGTCCAGGTTTTTTGCAGTACAAGGATGAGAAGTATGGCAGGTTAATCAGAGCAGCAGCAGCAGACCCTAGCATTATTTTCTGTGATTATGGCTGTATTCCAGATAGTTTGGGATTTTAGGGCAAAAGGGAACACACTGAGTGTACACGGTGACTTTATACATGTATGAATAGCTCTGCCATGTTGGCCTGCTTAAGTAGCAAGTAATGTGGCTATGTATGCCTTCATTAGCATATTTTGTTGCTTAGTCTTGTTTTGAGGCTCTGCACTAAGGCAGACCTGTTTAATGAGTACCAAATAGCACACTGTCATGTGCTTGCACTAGCAGCACTAAGCATAGGTGTTCATGAATCCGGTCCAACACCTTTATTATGATATCCTGCAAAGCTAAAAATCTGCATACCTACAGGTACCAGACTATTTACTACATATGAAGAAGTTGTATGTTTCTCTTAAAAGTCTGCTATTTTCCAGGAATGAGTGGATACACTGGGAGGAAAAAAGAAAAGATAAAAAAAACATTTGGGAAAATATTAAGGACTAGCTACCTTTCAAGTGAGCAAAACAAGCAAGATAATGGCACTTCTTTAACCTATGATTACCACATTCCAAAACACCTGCTACAAAATCTAACATATGACCTTTTTCTCTGATGTCATTTTCTCCCAGTTTGGACTATAGCTGCTTATGTTTACATTAATCATCATAGCTAAGATATATGCATTTATTATAGTCAACAAACGTTAATATTAAAATTAGTAAACTTTATTTCTCACCTTCATGCTCTTCTTTATCTCAGTAACATTGCCATGAATGTGCAAAAGACATTAACAGCACAAAAGTACTTGTTAATCTAGTTTTAAAAATAAAAACAACATAACGGGTGAGATTAAAAAAACTTTGCTGCATCAGGCTAAGTGAATGCGTGCAATAAGCGATAATGCTCAGGGTGTATGTAATTCAGAAAGAAATGCTCCATGAAGCAGGCAGACTAAGCAATATAGTTGGGCATAATATATGCTAATGGCCATATAATCATAAGGTAATGAAAAACATTATTAAAATGAGCCCATTTGTGCATGCTAGCAAGGCAAAACAAAATGATAGAATGATTCATAAATGTATAAATGCTGCACAATGAGGCTTCGCTCACGGGAGACTTGTATGCACCTGAATGTTCCAGTTCAGATTAAGGACATAGCTAAATAATGTTAGGGCTTGTTGCAGCAATAATAACATTGGATCTGTAAGAGGGTCAATGGATACTAAGTTATGTATTGTTGTATGTAAATTAGCTACACAGACCTTTCAGTCCCCCACTGGGAACACAGTGGGGATATCTCAGGTATGCCTTTTATACATCACTGCCAGTTCTGCGATAACCCCTATAGGTCAAAAATAGTAGCATGACTGTTGAATTGCATTAGCATGTTTGTGCATGCATCCTGTCATATACCTTGACAAGTAGGTCAGGAAAGCCTGTTGGTTTGTCCAAGTAGAGGCTCCATGAGATGTGGCTGTATGTGTTGATGTAGGTGCTATTTTGAAATAGTGCATTCATAGCTGTTGAGGGTACTTGTTGTGTGTACTTTATCTAGGAGGTCTTTGGGGTTTAGGAAGGTTACATTTAAGTGCCTCAGTGTATATGGGTCTATGTGTCTACTTTGAACTATGCATGATGGATGCAGTATGTCTACCACTGACAACCTGATTGATATTCTTTGTGAACCATGTGCTGAGCTGTCTCAATCTCTAACAGTGGACAGGAACTCCTCTGCTTCAGTCAGTGGTGATTCAGTAGCAGGACCACCCAGTAGCCACACATTCCTGGCAAATTGCAGCTGCCCTATACCTCACGTGTGTGATCATATCATTCCTGCTATCTCTTATTTTTGAATATGTGCATCCATGACCTCCAATTGCATTGACATTATTGACCACCTGCTCCTAGATATGATCACAGGAGGACTTATCACCCCTGCCTCTCTTAAGTGGAATGGCCTATGACAATGTAGTGCCTGAATGATCACTTCATTCTCAGCATCACTGCATGGGAGCTTACAGGATGCAGATGTCTTGGACACCACAGACCTATATAACAGAAAACGTAAAAGGAAAAAATGCGTAAGTAACCCAAAAATGATTGTTAACAAAACAAATATTTATGAATGTATCCATCCATCATCCACAAAATAAATGAAAAAGTAAGGGTCCACATGAGTACATACAAATTAATACAGCTCCACCCCTCCCAAAAAACAAAGAAATGAACCAAAAATAAAAACTGCTAAGATATCAAACATCTGTGTAACTCTGTAGTACTTTGCAGCATTAACAAAGATAATGTATCCCTTTCAAGAAAAAAGGGATCGAACTCTTGTGGGATATGCACTATAGTGAAGGGCACCCAGGTGTACGTCTCAGGCTTAACATAATTTTGTGAGCTAATAGTGCAAAAAACTCAGACCTTGCTAAAAAGTAGTACAACACTCCTCTACATTAACTAGTCTGCTTCCCAGATTAACTTTTCCATTAAATATCAGGTAACATTCTTTATAAACATTGCAATAATAAAAAAAATAACTGCTATACATGACTATGTCCACAGCTAGTGAGAAAAATGCAGACAGTAAACCAGTAGGTTTATGTGAAATGCAATCTATCAAGAAGGTTAAAAGACATTACTTTATAAAAAAAAACAGAAACAGCAAGGTTTCAAATCCAGTTTACAGATATTTTTATGACTGTGTTCAGAATAAATATTGACACCCAACGTCGTATATGCAATCTATCAAGAAGGTTAAAATACATTACTTTATACAAAAAACAGCAACTTACCTTTGTTGTTATTTAAGGAGCATATGTTCAAATTGAAAGACAACAAAGTTTAGGAAACATTAGAAATGTACGTTTTAACTACTTATTTCATAAGTTTTCTTCTAAGTATTTTTTTTCTTTCTCTTCATCATTTGCACTCCATTTGGTATTGCACACTTTTGGCATGCAGTGGTCCTTAGCACTGAACAAGAGTTTACTCCTTACGGAAAAAGTGAAAAAGTTAATTTAGACTGCCTTCTGTAATGCAAATGAGCCCAGTGCTGGTGCACAACCATCAGCACTCTAGACAGCACACAGCAAATAAAGCCCACTTATTAGCTAACTACCTCTGTGGCAAAAGGTGTGTCTGAAGTGAGCTTAGGAAAAGAGGGAACATAATGTAGGTTTCAAATCCAGTTTACAGATATTTTTATGACTGTGTTCAGAATAAATATTGACACCCAATGTTGTATATGAATTGAAGAGGCTAAAGTCTGAAATGCATGATAAAAATCTTACCTGTAGCCCCTGTGAACTGATGTTGCAAAGGTATTGATGTAAACTCATTTCTCATTATTAATTACAATATATTCTATGGTTGTTCTGACATATGACATTTTGTAGAGTGTGCTAACACAAAAGCAGCAACATGAGTATTGTGGACATATATATTATATACGTTTGAGAACGTATCCATATTTTACAAGTATTCATCATAACAGTTTTACAATATATTGCAAACTTTGAAGTCACGAGTAATTGTATGTACTGTGGCAAGAATGACCTCCTGCCATTCTCTGTGTGTTCTCTTTCAGAACAATTGCCATTATATGAAATCCTTTTAATGTATAACCTAAACTCAACTTGTGAAGTAGCAACAAGATGTGAAAAGGATGAATGTGTCTTGCTAATGCTATATAACTGCTGTGTTCCTTGCTTCATATATCCATTTGTGTTACTCTGCAATACAAGTTAAATTTTTTAATGCCTTTTGCATTTGTGCTCCACTCAGCAGTGTGCAAATGTGGTTCATAGCCATAGGAAAACTGCAAATATTTTAATTTTGGCTGCCTGCAGTAGCACAAATGACCATGGTGTTGGTGCACATCTGTCAGCACTCTGGATAGTATTAAGTGAAGAAAATGCATCTGCAAGGTAACGTTCCCTGTGCCAGAAGGTGTAAGTGCAGTGAGCTTAAAAAAACAAGACAGCTGATGCAGGGTTTTAATTCAATTTACAAATAATTTTAAGGAGAAGGGTGTGAATAAATATTGACAGATATTTTGTTAGAACATTGTGTTGTTTGAAAATCAACTATTATCAGTATTGCCAACAAAATGTGAGCTGGTGTCTGCCCCCTTTCCCAATTTTAGGTATTCCCGAAGTCCAGATAATATGTGCCAGAAATTAAAGTTCTAATGTGGCAAGGAGATGTGAGAAGAATGAATGTGTCACTATAATGCACTTCTTGCTCTGAACATTGCTAGATATCCTCTTTGATTGTTTTACTTTTCCTTTCACCTTTTTTTCTACTTTATTGTATTTTTTATTATGCCTTTTGCATTTGACAGCATGCAAACATGGTTCACAGCCAAAGAAAAAGTGACAATTTTAATTTAGGCAGCCTTCCTAGCGCAAACAAGCTAGGCACCATTACATGGCCATCAGCAGTCTGGACAATACTCAGTGAAGAAAATGCATGCCATTTAACTTTATGTGTGCCAGAAGGTGTAATTTAACTGATTTTAGAGAAAGATGATGTGATGCAGGGTTTGAATCTATTTCACAGATATTTTTACAGAGGAGGTCAGAATGCCATTTGTAATAACATTTTGATCAGGAATGTAACAATGAATACAAATGAGTATCAACCATGTTTACTACAACAGCGTTATCATTAATGCTTGCTATAGGAGCCCAATGTAATGTGAGTCGATTACGTTAAACAATACAATGATAATATTTCATTTAGAATGAACTTCCATAGGTATGAGGTATACAATATTTTGGATATAATTATTATGAGTTATCACATGTAATAAGTATCTGTTTAGGACAGTATGTCTTTTGAAGTATGAATGCAACATAACCCACCATCCATTACTCAAGTCATGCAACTGCACACATCTAACATGTATTTACAAACACAATACTGCCGTTAAAATAAAATGCAGTGCAATGAGTACGTAAAGTCACAAGCATACTGGCATCTCTTAATTACACCTCCATGCATTCTTAAATTAGTATACTTTTACTTACCTTGTAAAAAAGTGAGTTCACCTGTGGCACTCACACTTAATAAGGAAAGTTTAATATTTTATTCTTTTTTTCTTATGCTTTTGATTCCCAGGTGGTACTCCTTAATATTACTACTGTGTAATTCTCAACAGCCCAATATGTCACAAGTCATACCATTTGTCCCTCAACAACCCAAGATTATAACAAACACTATAGAGCAGTGTTTAACACTGGCATACGTGTCAATAGTTTGAGCATCTCACTTCGCCAAATCTCACTGCTATATTTCACACCTTCTACACTTTTTGATGTAATTATTCCCAATGTGTCTCCTAAGACATTGCTGTGCTTTCAAGTCATCAAACGCAGCTGGAAAGGCTGTACATCTTTGTGCAGAACGTGTTACATGTGGGATCTGAAAGGGGTACCAATTCAGACAAATACTTCTAGCCTGACTTCTGTACACATGGCTAGTGAAGGTAAGGATGTTGTTCCATTTAGAGTACAAAGATGGGGAGTTGAGGATTCCAGGATTTTTGTGACACTCCTGGTAAAGCTCTATGGTGAGAAGCTGCTGCAGAGGAATTATACCTGCTTTCAATATAAGGCTGAGGCTAGGAAGAGCTTGACCAAGGCTGTCTCCAGTACAACTGGCATCCCAAGCATTGGGGAGTAATGTCATCACCACTATAGTGACATGAAGAGGCACAGACAGGGCACCAGTTGTACCAATGGGAGGATGAATTTAAGACTGCAAACACCACTAAGTTGTATAAGTAAACTGTACCATCAACTGTCTATGATATGCGTTAATTAGCCAGTCAACGCAGTTATTTATTATGCCTTCATGTATAGTTTTTTCTTTTATTTTTTGTACAGCTACAATAGAGATAGCAAGAGTATCTCACCTCACAGAGGCAAAGGGTGAGTATGCATAATGTCTTAATACAAGGCAAATACGTATTTTCAGTCCATAACTCTGTATCATCTTGAGCAAGTATTCTTTAACTTTTATATTAAGCATACATGCCTGCTCCAATAGCGCTTGGGTTAGTCATTTAGGCACTGCATTAGGCAATGAGTGTATCAACGTAATTGTGTGTGTGTGTGTGTGTGTGTGTGTGTGTGTGTGTGTGTGTGTGTGTGTGTGTGTGTGTGTGTGTGTGTGTGTGTGTGTGTGTGTGTGTGTGTGTGTGAGTGTGTGTGTGTGTGTGTGTGTGTGTGTGTGTGTGTGTGTGTGTGTGTGTGTGTGTGTGTGTGTGTGTGTGTGTGTGTGTGTGTGTGTGTGTGTGAGTGTGTGTGTCTGTGGGTCCAATACCGAGAAGCAAACGTTAGATTTTTTATGGGATAGTATTTATAAGATATTAACTCCAATACTGAATGACATTAGAAATTCAATGTTTGCAAATGCAGTTATTAACTTTGAAAGCATCTATCTGATATGGCATAGTCAAATATATTATTCTAATTGTCATATCATACCATTGTGATTGATTTTATGAGACATTAATGCCTTCCCATCATATCTAGATGTGGCAGAGGTGTACATATTTATTTATCATATTGGTTTATGTATGAAAATAAAAAAAAAAATGTGATATGTCATTGATCTAATTTTCTCTTTTTTGTCTCCCCCACCTCTCTTTATATTTTTTATTTATATATATATATATATATTACTTTAATACATTGCTGCTGCTAATAAAATGACCACCAGCAGAGGTAACTAGACCAAACACTGTGGTTTGTTCTTCCATACCTCCATAGGGGGCTGTAGCTGCACCACCACAGGCAGCACAGACACCCAGCACATTTGGGTTGCAACCTGTCAGTAATGCCTTCCCAACTTCTGCCCTCCCCGCTCCACCTGCATCAGGTAGCTCTGCCCTGACTGCTGGTGCAGTAGTTCCTGAGAGCATTACTTGTAGAGGCTGTAATTTTGTAACCCATCAGGGGCTGACAGGGCTGGTGGGGAGTATGATGGAGAGGGGCCTTGGTGCCCAAGTCCTGCATCATGTTGCCAAAACAATGCAACTTCGATCACTGACCCAGGCAACTGACACAGGCTACAGTAGTGACAGTGCTGAGGGTGTGGACTATATTTTCACTGTTCTCAAGCTAGACATGGATGCACCTCCGGTGTCCCTTACTTATTCCCAATCATGGTGTCCCCCAACCTTTTGTGCTCATCACAATTCCTGACTGTCTTGTATGTCCTGTATGTTTGCACCTGCTACCTAACCAATACTACCTACCTACCTAAGCCCCCTCCCCAACATTCCTCTGTCTACAAAATAAAATATGGTCATCTGTCCCACAAAAAAATATGCTTAACACATAGCTCTCTGCTTTGCCTACGTGCCATCTTTTTTTTCAAAGTCAAAGTAAATGTTATTGTCATTCAGATCAGCAAATGCAATGTATCACCGGATGAAATTTTGTTGCTTCAGGCTTGTATGCATTGAAAACAGTTTTCACAAGAGAATGAAGGAAGCATATAATGGAAGAAATTCTAGACAGTACAGATATAAATACACACATAGATAACTTATCCACCAGCATTTTTAAGATAGGATAGCTTCTTCAGGTGACAGCATCTGTACTTTTCATTTAGCTATTGTTACACTTGCTGATTAGTACATTAATTAAATAATCATCTAATTAAAAATTATACTGAAAGAAGGGAAAATAAGTAGATACTGCATTTGCATGTACCTTCCCAGGTCTCAATGAGATATTTTCCCTTAAACCTGAATTAAATCATTTACACAATTGTATTAAATTAATATATTAAATGTTTTTATTACTATTTTATTGCATTTTTTGCTCTTATGCTTATGTATACATGAACATATATATTTGAAGTTTATAAAGAAATATAACTTTAAAAGTCAATGGTTTTTAATTAGATGATTATTTAACTAATGTACTAATCAGCAAGTATAAAAATAGCTAAATGAAAAGTATGGATGCTATCACCTGAAGAAGTAGATACGTTCTGTGAAAGTACTCAGTACTTGTGCTATTTGTTGGAATAAAGGAAGTCCTTTTAGCTCACTGTGTTTGGTCATCATTTTTGAATATTTTACTGTATTGGATTGACCAGCCAATTTGGTATTTGTTTTTATTTTTCTAAGCTAGGATAGCAGCATAGCATAATTCACAGTTTCTGTACTTGTGCAAGTAATAATGTAGTTCAGACTGCATAACTTAGATAAACAGAATAATTTAATTCTACGACAGTAAAGGCAATCATATTGCACTTATGGTGCTCTCCTGAACTGAGGGAGTGTTGATATTGTTAAGGTTAGTTGTTCAACAGTCCAGTCGCTTGTGGAAAGAAACTATTCCTGAATCCTGATGTTTTACACCTGATGCTTCTATATCATTTCTCTAAAGACAGGAGGTGGAACAGTCTATGTGCAGGATGATACTTGTCCCTTATCAGTTTCACAACCCTGTCATGGCATTTGCAAGAGAAAAGGTCCTGTAAGGACTCGGGGTTTGATCCTGTGATTTTTCTGGCCTGCTTTACAGTCTTCTCTAATGCCTTGTGATCTGCATATGAGCAGTTTCCATACCAGACTGTGATGTTGTTAGTCGGTGTGCTTTTGATTTTGGCCCTCTAGAAGGTCATGAGGATGTGGAAGGGGAGGATTGTTCTGCATAGTCTCTGTAGGAAGTGGAGACATTGATGGGCTCTCTATACAAGGCTTAGGTGTTTGTTGCCCAGCTTAGGTCATCTGAGATGTGCACTCCCAAGAATTTCATGCTTTTTATCCTTTCCACTGCTGTACCACTAATGGTGATAGGTGTGTGGCTTCCTTACTTCCTTCTGAAGTCAACAATGATTTCTTTTGTTGTCAACATTTAGCGCTAGGTTGTTGTCGGTGCACCATCTGGTGAGTTGGTTCAATTCCTCTCTGTATGCCCCCTCATCATCATTTCTGATGAGGCCAGTCATGGGGGTATCATCAGCAAACTTGATGATGTGATTTGTCTGATGTTTTGCAGAGCAGTCATAGGTCAGTATTGTGAATAGAAGTGGACTTAGTATGCAACCTTGTGGGACCCATGCGTTCAAGGTGATGTATCATAAGTGGTTCTTGCCAGCTCGAATGGTTTGGGGCCTGTCTGTCAGAAAGCTGAGTATCTAGTTCCAGAATATATTTTCTATGTCTAGTTGACAATTTAGATAACAGCTGCCGTGGTATTACAGTTGAAGGCTGTGCTGAAGTCTATGAACAGGATACGTATGTAGCAATTTTTGTCTTCAAGATGGCTCAAGGTGTGATGTAGTGCCAGGGATACAGCATCTGAAGTGGAGTGATTTAGTCTGTAAGCAAATTGCAAAGAACCAAATGATGCAGGCAGGCAAGGTGATATATGCTCTTTGACCATCCTTTCAAAGTATTACAGCACGACCAGTGTGAGTGCGACGGGTCGGTAGTCATTCAATGTGACTGGGGATGACTTCTTTGGCAGAGGACTGATAATGGCAGACTTGAAGCATCTTGGCACACTAGCCTGTCTGTGAGATGTGTTGAAGATGTCATTGAAGATAGGTGCCAGTTGATCTGCACAGTTCTTGAGTAGACAACACGGCATCATGTCAGGACCTGCCGCCTTACCTGGGTGGACATAGCGGTGTGCAATCCCCGTCCACGGGTAGTTTCTTTGGTGAGGTATTGCTGGTCTCCTCAAATCTGCTGAAGAAGGTGTTAAGTTTGTCCATAAAGTCTGTATTATCTACACATTGTGTTAATGGAAGTTTGTAATCAGTAATGCACTGGATGCCCTTCCACAGCTGCCCAGAGTCCTTTTGATCTGTGAAGTGTTTTTGTATTATTAGCCCATGAGCACTTTTTGCTGCTCTTACTCCCTTGCTCAGGTTGGCCCTGACAACTTTCAAGGCATCTTTATCTCCAGACCTGAAGGCACCATTATGTGCTCTCAGTAGCTCATAGACTTTGCTTTTGAGCTATGGTGTTTGGTTTGCCCTTATATTTATGTCCTTCAAGGTGGTCATGTCCTCGACACATTTGGTGATATCATATACTCCACAACTGTTTCAGTATACTCATCCAGGTTTACATGCTGTTCTGTGGTGGCAGACTCTTTGAATAGGTTCCAGTCAATGCTTTTGAAGCAGTCTTGCAGGGCTGAGACTGCTCCTTCTGGGCAAATCCTTATTTGTTTCCTGGAAGGGTTTCCTCTTAGCAGCATGGCTTTATAGGCTTGGATCAACAAGATAGAATTGTGATCCAAGATGCCTAGGTGTGGGTGGGGACTGCTTTGAAAACTTGCTTGCCATTTGCATACACTTGATCTAATGTGTTTGCTCCCCTTGTGGCAATGTTCACATATTGATAGTAGTGTGGCAGTACTGTTTTCAGCTTTGCATGATTAAAATCTCCTGCCATAATATTCACACACTTGGGGTTTTTGTTTTGTAGTTCACAGGACAGCCTATACAAGCTAGCAAGTGCATTTTTAGTGTTTGCACTCAGAGGTATATAAAATGTTGTGATATAAATGGCTGCAAATTCCCTTGACAGATATAATGGATGACATTTATAATAAGGTATTTAATGTCTGCTGAAGGCAATCTCATTGTTATTACACCAGGAGTTGTTTACACATATGCATACTCCCCCACCTCTGGCTTTGCCACCAATGGCCTGCATCCTGTCTGCTCTGAATAAGGTGTAATCCTGTATTCCTACAGCATAGTTGCTGATACTTGAATTTAGCCAAGTCTCTGTAAAAATGATTAAACAGCTGTTTGTTAATTTGCAATTTGTATTTAAGTCTAACCCGATGTAATCCATTTTACTGCCCAGAGATCAAACATTTGCTAGCAGTATGGATGGAACTGCAGACCTGTGTGGAGCTTTTCTTAGTCTGACACTAATAGCTTTACACTGTATTTTACTTGTATTCTGCTTTATCTGCATATTAAAACTTGAAAAGAGACCACAGCTCTGTCTCTTGTGAGTCAGACAGAAATTGTTCCTACCTTCCCACCCAGTTACTGTTGTGTTCTTCAACACCACTGTCTTTCTAGTTGCCTGCCCCTTATGTTAATTTGACCATATATCTTAGGTTCATAGGTTCATAGGTTGGTACTGGGCTATCTGCCTGAAGGCATATATTAACCCAGCCACGTTGTGCGGTATTCACTGTACCTTTAGTAGTCCCCTAGACCCTTGTACTAGCAGCTAGTACCCTTGGCCCCTATCTAGTAGTGCTGTTGGCATGATCCCCAGTGCGAACTTTCTGTTACCCATCCACTCATCAAGGTTCCTCTTGAAGAGTGATAGTGAGGGGCCCTGTCTTATGTAGATCGGGACCCTGTTCCATAGTAAGGGAAGTCTCTGCGAAGGGAATCTATCCCTCCAGCATGTTCTATTCATTGTTGTGTTGAGGTTTATATCCCTAGAGCGTGTAGCTCGAGTAGATTTGGTTTTGCTAAGATGGAGCATGTTCAACAATTCTGGGTTGGACATGGCTCTGTACGTTAGACGTGAGAAAGCGGTATGCAACAGAGAACAGTCTTAGCTTTTTCAATCGTGCTGCATAGGGCAACTGTTTGAGGCCAGTAATCCTCTTGGTTAGGTACCTCTGTGGTCTCTCCAGCTGCTGGAGATGTCAGCCAGGTACATTCCAATTGGTGCATTGTACTCAATAATGGGTCTGATGAGGGAAGAGAAGAGGGGCACCATTACATCCTTAGCTCTTGATGCGAACCTTTTCGTGATCAGATGGGTCACATAGAAGGATTTTCTAACCACTTTGGCAACATGGTTATCAAAGGAAAGCTGACTATCTACTTGGGTCCCTAGATCCCTTATTTCTTCTTCAGATTTCAGGGGATTACCTCCTATGTTGTAGTTTGCGGGTACTCTGTTTTTTCCAAAGGGGATTACTACGCATTTTTTTGCATTTAGCTTGAGACCATGGCTTTGACACTATGCATCAGTCTCATTTAGGCCCTTCTGGAGGATCTCCATGTCAGCCGGATACTCTATTATAGCACCCATTTTGCGGTCATCCGCAAACTTAGTCAGCCTCAGCCCTTCCGTGCTTGCCTGTACTTCTGAGAAGTATATGCCAAACAGGAGGGGCCCCAGGACAGAGCCCTGAAGCACAACACTCATTACTGGTCTGGATTCGGACATAGATCCCGCTACTCTTACTTTATGGGATCTGTCTGAGAGCCAGTTTGCAATCCATCTTGTGACGTAAGGGTTTATGCCCAGGCTGGTGAGCTTATCGATAATACCTGAATGGGGAATGGTGTCAAACGCTTTAACAAGGTCAAGGTAAGCCATGTGTACCTTCTTTCCCTTCTCTATAGCCTGAGTAACTGTCTCAAAGAAATCCACCAGGTTCAGGAGGCATAATCTGCCCTTGATGAAGCCGAACTGTGTGGGGTCCAGCGACTGGAGGTTCCCAATCTCTCCATTTATGAGTTCCATAATGATTCGTTCCATAGCCTTACAGATCAGACTGGTCAGGCTTATTGGTCGGTAGTTCCCAGGGTCAGTTGTGGCCCCACCCTTGTGTAGTGGGACTACCGTTGCCGTGCACCATTCTATGGGCACATATCCTGTGGAGAGGCTGAGACTGAACAGGGTATTAAGATGCGGGGTTAATTCCTTTTGGAGCTCATGTATGACACAGCTTGGAACACCATCTGGTCCCATGGAGGCAGTGTTTTTAGCTTTAGATAGAGCCTTGTTAACCAACATATCAGTAATAATTGGACTTACACAATCCCCTGGAATGGTAATAGGCCCTGTAGGTTGTGGGGGGGGGGGGGTATTTGCACTGAACCTGTCAGCCAAGATGTTGGCAATGTCAGAAGGGTCAGTGTATTTTGTTCCATTTTGTACTAGCTCAGAACAGACCTGAGCATTGCCATTTAGGTTTTTGACGTAGCCATAGAAGGCCTTATGGTTATCCTTGGCATCCTTGGCAACTTTCTTTTCAAAATTAGCTTTAGTTGACTTGATGAGGGCCCTCAATTTCTTACTAATGCTGATCAGGGATGATTTTTCTACTTGAGATTTGGCCTTTTTTGTATAAGTCTCCTCCTTTTATTGTAAAGTTTGCTTATGGCTGGGGTCCACCAGACTGGTTTCTTCTTGCTTGAGGAAGGAGTCTTGGTTTTATTTGGGATAGCACAATCCATGCAATCCTGAAGATGCATATAGAGTGCCTTGGTGTAGGATTCCGCATCCTGGATATCATTATCCTTCTGCAAGGGAATAGCGAAGCTTTCCACTTCGGATGCAAGTAGTTTGAAGTTTGCTTTGGAAAGGTTTTTGACTATGTTTTTTTTGATTGCGGGAGGTGGAGGAGTGAGGATGTCCAGGGTTATCAGTTTGTGGTCGGATCTGACCAAGGAGGGAGTGATAACGGGTGTGGTACAATGGGCGCCCATATTTGTGATGATTAAATCCAATATGTTGTCCCCTCTAGTGGGGGAACATACTAGTTGTTCAAGGGCATTTGAATTTATAAATTCAATGAATCGCTGAGCATAGAAGTTGGAACATTGGTAGTTTGCCCAGTCTATACCAGGGAAGTTGAAATCACCCAAGATTATGGTGTTGGGTAGGACCTTTATATTTTCCAATGTCTCAAGGAATGCAGAGTGAGCATCTTGGGACATGGTGGGCAATCTATAAAATCTATAACCGGCTACAACTTGAAATGTGATTTTGCCTGCTGATAGTTGCGCATGGATGATCTCTGGTGCATCATGCTGCGCTACTAACCCGGAGATATGGGTATCCTTGAGGAATATGGATACACTTCCGCCCTTTGTACTGTGATCCGGTAACTGAGGCCGGAAGGTATGATATGAATTGTAACCTGGCAGTGCTGGGGTGCTCTCTTGAGCCTTGAACCAGGTTTCCGTCACTGCACAAACATCGATTTTCTCCATGCTGAGGAGAGCCTCAAGTGTCTGCATTTTGAGGTTGAGACTTCTGGCGTTGAGTAGCATTACCCTTAGTTTTTGGTTACCTGTGCTGGTTATGGTGGTTGGTTTGTCCTTTGAGCCTTGCCTAAAAAAGGCACTATGGGGACGGCAAGAGCCTTGGCCAGTATTCGAAAACCTAGGGGTGACAGGTGCAACACATCTCTGGCAAAACAGCGAGGCTTGTCTATCATGTCATCCCAGGCAGACAGACACTGGATCCCCTTAGAATGACACCAGAAGCTTAGCCAGTTGTTGAAATTGATAATTTTGTCTTTGTATTGTGGTATCATTCTAGGTGAAGATAGTATGCTACTCAAGGTCAGGGTCATACCAGCTTGGGCTACATGATCAGGGAGCTCCTCAATGTCTCTTTTCATGTAGTTCAGGGAGGTACATCTTAGATCATTCACACCAACATGTACAATGACAGCGTCATACTTGTACTTGTTCTGGAGTGACCTAAGTGCCTGTGTTATGTGGCGGATCCGAGCACCCAACAGGCAGCTGACAGTAACCTTCTCCTTGTTCAGCCTGGTGAGTGGAACATCCGTGTGCCTTACTATAGAGTCTCCTATTACTAGCGTGTTAGGTATGGTGTTTTGCCTTAAGGGCTGTTGTGAGGCACACTGCTGAGGTGAATTATGTGTTTTCTGGCTTGTGTTTGGGGGTGCAGGTTGCTTGCTTGTCTGCTTTGGAGGGCACTGTTTCTTTTTCAGATTGGTACCTAGTGCCTCTGAATATGTTTTTGTGTATTCATGCGTATGTTTTGCCGGTGCTTGTTTTGTAGATTCATGTTTGTCAGATGGTGTGATGCAAGTGTGTCCCTTATCCTCTTGACTGTCTGTTACAGTCATGGGTTGAGAGCGCTTAGCCTCCAGTCTGGCTGTGTATTTGCATCTCTCACAAGTGTTTGTGTCTAGAGGTAAGAGGAGAGGGTTGTCTGTATACATGAGGAAGTTGTGATATTGCCTCAGGATGCCCAATTCCACCAGATGAACTGGAGAGTACACCTGAAACTGACCTCTGGACATGCTTTGGAAGAGTAAATTGAACTTAAGTCCTGCGGACAATCGAGGGTCTTATGCTATATTATTATAGTGCTGTCTAGGAAATTTGGAGAATAATAGTGCTGTCTAGATTAGAACAAGTGCTGATTTCTGTTTTGCAAGTGCTGCAATAAGAGCAGCTGATCTGAAGCACTTGAGTTGAGGCTGGCCTAGTTCTAAGGGAAAATTTACAGCGCAGACTTTGTGGGGCCGAGAATAGTATACCCCAGCTAACCGGCGCTGCCCGATGCTGCTCTGTGCGCAAGACCATGCAAAAAGAGAGCTGCAGGGTTTTTCTTCTAGATAAGTGAGGAAAGTGAGTACAAGAGCTGTTTTTCTCTAAGCAAGTGAGAAAAGTAAGTACAAAAACTGTTTTCCTCTAGGTAATGAGGAAGATAGAGTGCTATAGTAATTAGTAGCTTATTTAGTGCTTACAAGTTCTGAACAAGTGCTGAGCAGGAACAAGCAAATTTAAGTGCTAAAACTAAGAATCTGTACCTGCACTAGATGAGTTACAGGACAGAAACAAGTGCAAATACAGGCTTTCAAATCAGAAAGTTGAGAGAGATGGAAGATTGCCCAAATGGCCAATAACTACAAATTCTGGGCCAGAACCACTACTTATGTGGTAGACAGGTTACCTAGTACTTACCACTCCCACTGATAAGCTAGAAGGCTTCCCTCCAACACAGAAAGGCTTGGGGGACTCAGAAGCTTACATACAGTCCTGGATACAGCAAATCTGTATCTGGAACACTAGTTACAGGAAAGGTAGGAAACAGGCTTACAGTTTTTTTTTTTGTTTTTTTTTTTTTACAGAAAAGTAGCAAAAACAGTAGTAAAAACAATTCACATGCAGTGCAAGCTAGCACACTTGAGTATGCAGCAATATTAGACCAAACACGGTTTAAAAATGCAATTAAATTAAAAAGGACTAAAAGCAAGTGCAGAAAGAGTTTATTAGGTAGAATGTGGTAAAGAGATGAGATGGGGGAGTGTCCCAGATCAAATCTACAGTGGGGCGGGCAACTGCAAAAGCCACCAAATTTAAACTACAAACCAAAAATAGGGAGGGTAGGTGGGACAAAACAGTTTCAACAGAGATCTAAGCAAAAACTAACAGTACAAACTTTAAAACCAAAAAAATATTCTCAGCTCTGTATATTTGCCAATCAGTCTCTCAGAACAGTGAGACAACAGTTTCAACACAGATCTAAGCAACAATTAAACTCTATAACCAAAAAAATATATACTCAGCTCTGTATAATTGCAGATAATATGTAAGGCAGTCTCTCAGAACACCCATCTCATTTCCTCTCTGCTTTTACTGGCTGGTGTGAGTAAGCACAAAATTATCATTTTGTGAAATAACTCCCCTTCAACTATTTAAATGTATTGGCCATCCTACTGTATTCCATAGTACCATAATACAAAAGTGACCACCCCCTTTCAATCTATCTTGCTGTTTTAAAAATAGTGACTCTCCACTAAAACTTAACTTTTTAGACAGGTAAAACTTAAGTTACCTACTTTCACACTTAACTCCTATAGTGCACACTGCAGTGTTTAGAATAAACATTTTTTTTTCATCTTACCTTTAAGCATCTATTGCAAGACCACCAATTATTTGGGAGCCCACATTCTGCCTCTCAGTAGTCATCTTGGGATTAGTGTTTCTATTTTCTCCTGGTGAAAGAAGGAGTGTAGTTACATTATTTCCTGGAGACTGCTGATCACAGTCGCTTAATAACTGCTTTATAGGTGACAGCTTGGAATCTGCACATATATTTTGATCCTGGTGAGAATAGGAGCAGAGTGCATTGATTCCTGACTCCTTCTGGTTGGAGAATGAGTGTCTGTGCTTAATGTATCTGACTGGTCTGGTTGCTATTTGAGACATCTACCAGGAAAAGGCTACAAGCCTGCAGACCCTTGCATCATCTGAGACAAGACTCTGGATCACCAATCATGCCGTGGCCTGCTTCTCTTCTTAGGATTGGAGCTAACATTTTGCTTCTGGTGAGAGAAAAAGCAAAGGAGTATTGTATCCCAACAGAGGGAAGCTGTGCTGAGACCAGTATTAGTAGTAAACAGGCAGTAGCCATTCATGTGACTCCCCTCTTTTTATCATTCTTGACAAGCTAATTCTTTATTTTTCAGTAAGTACTGCTTGATTTCTTTCTAACTTCAGAATATCTACCTAAACACTTCATCCTTAAATTTCCGGGTCTACGTATTAGTTTCCCCTCAAGTGTTTAGCAGTGCTCTGTACAGACTCAGTCACCTTGAGTGACATTTTTCCTGTAAATGGAATATATATAATGAAACAGCCCCTGTACTTAGTAATAATGACCATCCCTCCTGGCATGTCTAAAGGTCAGTTCCCTGTGCTTTCTCCTATTAAACTGCTGAACCTAGGCATTCTGAGGCAGTGTAGCAACTGCCTCATGTACACAGACAACCCTCTCCTCTTACCTCTCAACACTCAGACTTGTAAGAGATGCACTTACATATCCAAATTGGAAGCCATGGACTATCAAGTCAAGATGGAATAGCTGGAACACCTGCGCTACACAACATGCAACACATAGCCCTCCAGAACACCCACCATTACAGCTCTCACATAAAAACACAAACCACACACCCAACTTCGCAGAGGCTCTCAATAGAAATCTACCCAGACAGCAGAGACCTCCAAGGCAGAAACACACTCGACCACCACAATATAGCACAAACCACAAAACACATGGCTCACCTACAAAGTGTGCCCCTCAATCTAAGTCCCTAAGGCAAAACAGCTTGCCCAATGCACTAATCATAGGTGACTCGATAGTGAGGCACACTGATGTCCCACTCACTAGGTTGAATAAGAAGTTAACAGTCAGCTGTCTATCAGGTGCCAGAATCTGACACATAACACATGCACTCAGGTCACTCCACAACAAGTACAAGTATGACTCTGTCACTGTCCATGTGGATGTGAATGACCTGAGATGCACATTCCTGGACTACATGAAAAGAGACATGGAGGAGCTCTCAGAATATGTGGCCCAGGCAGGTATGACCCTAGCCCTGAGCAGCATCCTACCATCACCCAGAATGATACTGCAGTACAAGCAGAAACTTATTGACTTCAACAATTGGCTAAGTTTCTGGTGTCATTCTAAGGGGATCCAGTATCTCTCTGCTTGGGATGACATGATTAACAGACCTCGATACTTTGCTATAGATGGCCTGCATCTGTCACCCCTGGGTTTCTAGATACTGGCTAAGGCTCTTGCCACCCCTATAGTACCTTTTTAGGCAATGTTCCAAAGACCAAATTACCACCATAACAGCTATAAATAAATGCAATCTGAGGGTCATGCTGCTCAGTGCTAGAAGTCTAAATGTCAAGATGCACTTGCTCGAAGCACTCCTCAAAATGGAGAACATCGACATTTGTGTTGTAATGAAGACCTGGTTTAAAACAACAGAAAGCACACCTGCACTACCAGGCTATAACTCATTCCAGATCTTACAACCACAGAACATGGACCGAAGCTCCAAAGGTGGTGGTGTCTCCATATTCATAAAGGATATGCACACCTCCAGAGTAGTAGCCCAGCATAACGCATCTGAGATACTTCAGGTACAACTAACATTGGGTAAGATGGCGATTCAGGTCATAGCCTGCTATATCTCCCCAACCATGTTCCAAGACTCACACTCCATGTTCCTAAGCACCCTGGAAACTATTAGGGTACAACCCAACACTCTCATACTAGGTGACTTCAACTACCCCTACATCAACTGGGAAAACTATTCATGCACCAATACACTGGCCTAAAGCTTCCTGGAATTCATCAATTCCAATGCCCTGGACCAGTTCATTCTTACCCCCACTAGAGGAAGCAACATACTTGACCTGGTTATTACTAACATAGGCAACCATTGCTCTATACCAATAGTCAATTCCTCCCTGGTTAAATCCGACCACAAACTAATTAGCATATAAAACCACATCTCACGCACTCCCCCCACAAAGATAACCATCATGAAAAACTTCTTCAAAGCTGACTTTAGACTCCTAAAAACAGAGGTAGCTAACTTCATGGCACCCATGTCAATGGAAAATAGATGCATGACTGCTAAATCATACACCAATGCACTGTACAAACACATACATAAATGCATGGAACTAGCCATACCCAACAGAACCAAGATGCTCTCCAAAAACTGGAAACCAATCTGGTGGTCCCCTGCCATTAATAAACTCTACAATGGAAGGAAGAAACTGTTGCAGAAAAAGGCTGAAGTCCCAAGACTTGAAAAACTCCATTATTAGCCTCAACAAAAAGTTGATATCTCTCATCAAAACCTCTAAAGCCAGCTATGAAGGCAGAATTGCAGCAGACACTAAAAACAACCACAAAGCCTTGTATAGTTATATCAAGAATCTCTACAGCAATAACCAGGTTTGCTCTGAGTTACCGCACAATGGTACCTTGTACCTCCCATACTGTGCCAACAGATATTGCCAACATACTGGCCGACAGATTCAGTGCCAGCTTTACCCCTCTCCACCCAAAAGGACCAATCACAATACCAGAAGAATGCCAGGCACCCAGCATTACTGCAGCACAGGTTAAAGCTGCATTGTCCAAGACCAAGAATGCAGCTTCCATGGGACCCGACAATATCCCTGGATGTGTTCTACATGAGCTACAAAGTGAACTGGCACCACATTTGTGTGCCCTGTTCAATCACAGCCTCACCTCAGGCTTTGTCCCTACTGAATGGTGCATTGCTACAGTCATCCCTCTCCATAAAGGGAGAACGACTACAGACCCTGGGAATTATCGCCCCATTAGCCTGATGAATCCGATATGTAAGGCTATGGAGCACATCATCATGGCCCTAATTAACAAAGATATAGGAAATCTCCAAACTCTAGATCCCACACAATTTGGTTTTGTGAAAGGTAGATCATGCCTTCTCAATCTGGTTGGCTTCTTTGAGTCAGTCACCAGAGCTGTGAATGAGGGCAAGGCAGTTCATACAGCCTACCTTGATCTGGCCAAGGCCTTTGATGCCATTCCCCACTCAGGAATTATTTATAAATTCACCAAACTAGGCATCAACCCCTGTATCACTAGGTGGGTTGCAAATTGGCTCACAGATAGAACCCATAGTGTGAAAGTAGCAGACTCCAAGTCAGACTGCTGACCAGTCACGAGTGGAGTCCCACAGGGATCAGTCCAGGGTCCTCTCCTGTTTGGCATCTACTTCTCAGAAGTCTAGGCCAACACGGAGGGAACTCTGGCTGACCTACTTTGTACACGACTGCAAGCTGGGAGCCATTATTAACTCCCCAAGTGATATAGACATCCTACAGAAAGGCCTCACTGAGACCAATGACTGGTGTTGAAACCATGGCCTTAAGCTTGATGCATCATCATCCCCTTTGCTAAAAACTCATTTCCACTAATTACCACATTGATGAGAGCCCACTGAACACTGAAGGGGTTATAAGAGATCTGGAGCCACAGGTTGACAGCAACCTCTCCTTCGACCACCACATTGCCACTGTGGTCAGAAAGTACTTCTATGTGGCACATCTCATTACCAAGGGTTTTGCATCCAGGAAGAAAGAGGTCATCATCTCTCTTTACTCTTCCCTCATTAGGCCAATCATCAAGTATAATGCCCCATTTGGCATGTACCTCACTAGACACATGCAGCAGCTGGAAAGGCCACAAAAGTACCTCACGAAGAGGATCCTAAGCCTTAAACACATGTCCTACATGGACAAAAAACTCCAGCTATTCTATGTCTCATATCATCTACTAAGAGGCGATCTCTGCTTGACTTACAAAGCCATGTCTGACCCAGCTCTGTTAGAAATGCTACATCTAAAGAAATCCCAATCCCTCCACACCACATGTTCCAGAGACCTCAACCTCATTACCACAACATGCTGAAGGGACAGGTTCATAACCCAGATGCTGCCCATGACCTGGAATAGACTTTCCATACATGTCAAGCTGAGCATCTCACTAGCCCTCTTAAAAAGAAATCTTGATGAGTGGATGGGAAATAAAAAGTTCACAGTGGGGATCACTCCAGTGCTCTACTTGACAGAGGCACTGGGAATTAACGTCGGGCAGCACAATGCCAGGGCGCTTCTATGGACTAGGCTTGTAAAGGCTCCAGGGCCATTAGCCTAGTACACACCTATGAACCTATAAACCTGCTCGTTTTCCTCTTTTCCTTGGTCTGTCACATCTCCTGCATTTTTTTCCATTGTTTTTTGCTGTTAATCTGGGAAACAAAGCAAGTGCAGCACACTGGATGAATCTTAATCATTATCCCCAGCTCGCAGAGTGTTTCAGGCCTCACAGAGGCTGCAGACAGCAGCCCTGCAAACCATTCGCAAGATGAGCCAGATTCTAGCAGATTCAGCAAGGTAAATCTTTCATATATCCTTCTAATATATTCAAAAATTTGGTAAAAATTGCATTTTCTTGAAAAAAAAAACGATGAAGAAGAGTTAGAGTGAGCATTGCATTCACAAGGTGAAACAGCTGCAGCCATACAGGGTGCCGCCTTTTATTTATTTATTTTTTTTTCACGTGATTCCATCACAGTGGTTCTACAGCATTATTTAGTTGTTGTTACCCATCCCTAGTGTGCTGACTCTCCAAAGTCATGAAATTGTGAGTACCATTATACGTTTATGTTGTAAAGAAGTGGAGAGCTTTTGTGCTGTCTTTTCACCAACCTGCAAATTCCTGAATTTTTTCCCCATGGTCTACCCTCTGCTTCCCCTTTTTTTCCCATGGCCCTATCAACCCCTTTTTTACATGTTTAATCTGGTCAAAACATAGAATAATACACAAAACATTAAAAATCCTTTACTTTTTGTTCTCAGAATTTGCACAAATCTTGGCATCGTGCACAAATATTGAGTGATGACGAATGGTGTTGCACATCCTATGGCAAAATCTGGTGAGTTTTTGCCATTGCTCACACTAGCCCAGTTACCTTCATGCAAATGTGTTTAAATCCACTGCACCATGGGAATACAGATTAAATGCCCTACTTTGAAACAGTTACTTTAACAGTGCTTAGGCTGCTGGATGTAATGAAATATAAGTTTCTATGTGAAATGTTGAGATAATTCCCATCTGTATATTGATATTTTTGGATAGTGTCAAGGATTTGATTACAGCTGTATGTCAAATTATTTCATGACATTTTATATTCCTATCATATGTTTAAATCCAAATATCTGTATTTATTTCCAGTTACAACATTTCATTAACATAGCATTTAAATAGTGTACCATGAAAGAATTTACAAAAGCATTCCATCCCTAACAGGAAAACTTATTAAACCACCCTTATCCTGTTTATGTCTTTAATGTTGGTAATACTTTCCTACCCCTTCTTGCTCCCAGCAAATACTTCATTGAGCAGATCATGACAGTTTAATAATGAGGAAACATCTAAGAGCAACACACCATAAAGACAGTCCTTAATGGACCATAAACAAAACTCTTGCTATTTCTCTGTCCATATCTTCTCTCCTCACCCTTTCCTGTTTAGTAAATTGTCATTCTTTCTTCAATTGTGTGACTTAAAGTTTGTCAATTAGGAGTTCCTTTGAGGCATGCTGAGATAAAGCTCAGATCTACAGATTGATTTTTGTATACTTTCAAGAGTTCTACTCCAGAAATATGTCAAAATGTTATTGGCTGTTTTTATAAGACTACTTCTGCCTGCATATTATTTTGAGTCCCTATTATCCTGCTTGTGTCATAATCTACTTGGCCCCTGCCTCCCTCCCTTCATCTATGCACCTTCCCCCTTCTGTGGCATCATTATTATTCCTCTGCATTTGTGCAATGCCTGGCACCAAGCAGCACCTGCAACTTAGGGGAAATGGAAGTACATGGCTGATGACAAAATCTTGTGAGTTTTTGCCTTCAGCCACATTACTTTGTTGCCCTTTGCACTATTGTACTTAGCCTCACTGCACTATGTACACTTCATGCTAATCTTGAGTTGAATGTACACCACATATGATGTTCCAGTTGCAAACGTTATTAGGAAGTATGCTACCAAAATATTCCTGGCTTCACAACAAATATGTAAATCATGACACATAACAACTTAAGATAACACATCTCTGTTCAGCATACAGTCATTTATTATGCTGCTGGTTGTAATGTATTACCTTATGTACTGTTAAAATTCTCATTACTGTGACAAAGCCTGATACCTACATTCTCCATTGTCTCATTGTCTTACCTTATGTACTGTTAAAATTCTCATTAATGTGACGAAGCCTGATGCCTACATTCTCCATTATCTCATTGTCTGTGACTGCCCATTCAACCCAGAAATATTAACTTTGTGTAGTAACATTTACTGTGCAATGTGTGAAAGTCATATTCGATATTTTATTTATATTATTATTACGTATGTAAGTGTTGTCTACATCTTAGCAACCCATCATTATTCTGCTTACGCTTCAGTCATTGTTATATTTTCTGACCCCTGCTTTCTCCCTATTGGAAACATTTAATTGTACATAACATGACAGATTACTTATCAGGAAAACCATAACATTAGCACACTCCAAGGATGTAAAAAAATGCCCCAGAAAAATATAATATTCTTTGTGTGTCTCTATCACTCTTGCTGTGTCTCTGTCCATTCCCACTTCTGCGTTATCACTTTTTGCTCTTTCATATTTATTAGGCTAATGGATGTTATGACATGTTATGAGATTTTGCAATTGTCATGAGGGAAATGAAGAGTAATACATGCATTCTCCTTACCTCAGCCTGTTGTCATAATTGAAAGTTGTGAAGTCAGAGTTCCTATGTAATGTGGTTAGATAATACTCAGGTCTGTTGATTTGTTTTAGAATACTGTCAAGGTTCTAATCCAGATGTATGATGAAGTTTGTATGACTCCTGTGGTTGTAAGTGTTGGTTACACCTTTCCTTAACACACAATTATCCTGCTGCTGTATTAATGTGCTTGCTTCCTGTTGAAAACACTGTCTTGTACAGACCTTGCCTGAATAATTATGTTAAATATCCAAAGAGTAACACAATGCAAATATGTGCAGAAATGAACCTTAAACTAATCTCCTAGCAAGTCTGTATGTGTATTCTTGTCAATGACTCTCCACCTCTTCCCACCCCTTTTGTGCCATCAAATAAACCTCCTTAATTCAAAAATGTTTCCATAAGCCATGTTTCCACCAGTAATAACAAGATTGGACCTCCGTGTGTTTCATAATACACTTGTAGTATGAATATAATGATTGAAAAACTGCAACTTTTAGGACAAGTATGTAAATCATGACACCTGAAATATGACAATAACACATACCTGTTCTTTCTTCCATCAGATTCAGACATGGTTGCATGAGTATAATGTTTATTTGTGCAAACGTTGGCACAGAGCATCATAGACTACTTCTAATTTCCATTCTAAGTTATATGATTGTGCATGTACTAATACTTTGCCAAATGTTGTGTCTGAAAAAAAAGCATGAGTACACCATTCATTAACAACATCTAAAAAGAAAAAAATAATTTTTGAAAATCAGTAATGGGCATAAAATGTGAGTAAGGAGTACTGTCCATACCTGGGATGGACTTTCCAAATTCAATAAAGTGAAGGCTGAATTAAATTCAGAAAAAAAAGGGCCATCCAAAGTATTGTTCTGAAGACGTGATATAGTTGGCAAAACCCACTGAAAAGCAGAAGTTAACATTCACTCATAGAGACTCCCTAAACTGTCTTGTACAATGTCAAGGATTCCATGTTTATCAGAAACTGGAATACCTTAAGAGTTGTATAATGTAATCATATAACATTCCTTGGATAAAAGTTATTTGCCCATATAAGGAAAAACAACTTATTCCCTTCCTTGCAATTAGTAAGTAAGTGAAGGACTAGATAGGTCTCATTAGTTAAAGTAATAAAATAAGTTAATATAGTGACTGACAAGGAAGGTGGTTCATACCAAAATAGTCCAGTAGTTAAATTAATAAAATAAGTTGACTGTGGAAATTGTCAGGGTAAAGCCTGCAGTTAACAATACGCTAAGGAAAGTAGGTGTAGAATCCAAGGAAGAGATGTGTGAATCTCATACACAATAATAAGGGAAAATTCTTAGAAAACCAAGATGCCTCAGATGTAGGCATAGGCACATTTTTGTCTTGGTTAAAGATGAAGAAAAGCATCCCATCAGTAACATAAATAGAAAATTATATTATTTAGTTACAAAGAGAGAGAGAGAGAGAGAGAAAATGCCCTTGGATAAAAATGGGCCTTTACAACCCTAATATACTATTTGCTGGATAGAAACTTGGTATTAATTACTGACCATGCCACTCTACAATGGCTCCATCTGTGGAAAGACTAAAATCTAAAGCTGCCCAAATGGGTTTTGACCCTCCTGATCCACAATTTTTGGATCCAGTATTGTCTAGAAGCAGTCGTTCAAATATGAATGGTCTGTCCTGGGCTTAAACCCCATCCAAGAATAACAAAGCTACTGGTTCTACACGAGAGAGTGGTCAAGTCAGTTGGTATAGTGGCATTTTCAGGGAAGACTGCATGGCTTATTGTGGGGTTATATCTGCTAAGGTTGCCTTTAACAGATGATATATTACAGGAAAGAAATACAGAGCAGGACTGGTATTGCTACAAGCTCTACAAAATGCTACACACCTTTCCAAGTGTACATTTTGAAATATCTGATTAGTACCTGTACCTACTACTGGTATACAAAGTGGATGAAGCAAGGCAAACTTGAGCAAACAATACTGATTTAAAAAGAAAACATAAAATATGCCACTGTAGTGGCCTTTTAACAATGGTGGAATTAGGTTTTGTCTAGCTGCAAACATTTGTGTAAATAACAGTTTTATATAGAAGTTCTGAAACTTCAAACATTTTATATGGAGATCACAGCACAGAGTGGAAGAGAAAATGTATCATTTTCCTCACTGTAGTGCAATTTTGGGGTTGGTATGTTTATTTAGCAGGGGGCATGGGGGTGCAGGAGGCCCCCCCCCCTGCAAAAATGTAAAAAAAAAATTGTCTTTTTTTTTTTAATTACAATTTTGAAGTTTCAAAACTTCGATCTTATGGTCTCGGCATTCACACACACACACAGAGACATATATGTATATACATATACACATATAGATATAGATATTATTTTTAAATGTTTATAAGACCTTTTCTATATGCAGGCTGCTGCATATGGATAGTGCACAAGGCATAAGCTTCTTTAAATACTTCAACAAATGCAATGCAACGACAGATGAAACACATAATACACAAATTAAAACAGCATTAGCAATAACTGTCATTGTGTGACATGCTGTTAGCAATGTATGTTGTACGTTGCTAGGATTACTTACTGCAGTGCAATACTTACGAGACCATTTGGTATGTAGCATAAGTGCACGTTGGACCCAGTATCACTTTGCCTATGGTATTATTATACTGCAAAAAAATGTAAAAAAATGAATATTACTATTCAGTAAAACTTACAGTAATTAGCGAGCAAGCAAATTAAAAACAATATAGCTTATAAACAGTGAATTATCTCATTTTGTACTTCTTATTTCCTGCTATAAGACATCACCTCTATAACTTTACTCTCGCAGTACATATAACAATTAGCATCCAAACACCTCAGAAACATGTAGGACTGCCCATAGTAGCATCAGTGCTCACAGTGCAGATAGTACTATAAGCAAATTCCAGCAGAAATGAAACTGTGCAAAACAGTTAAACATACCTGCTCTGCAAAGTGTTAGATTCACTACAGGAAGTGCAGCAGGTAGTGAGTGAGCTGTGATAAAAACATCACAGTTTCAAAGTGGTATTTAATATGATCTTTACAAAAAGTATCACAATACTTGGTTATTTTTATCATGTATACATAAATTCCCTGACTAACACTGACTTGCACAAGTCCATGAAAAATCACAAGGAGCCTATGCCACAATTGCTTTCACGACATATGTGTTAGCATTGGAGAAAATGTTATTAAAGGCTGAAGAAACAGGTAAACATTCCACAAAAATAATAATTCCTACACTAAAATTAGCTAGTTATGAACTGTATCACACTATAAGCTGGATTCATAAAACCTTTCCACATCATGGTAAGTGAGTTTGTGTGATGAGGAGTGACACAGAGACTGTGTACAATTCGAGTGAGCTGAAGTAACATGTACACAGCTGTATTATATTCTAATGCCACCTATTGATGCACAGCTGTGTTATACGCTAATGCCACGTAATGAAGTGCCATGTGTGACAATGAGGCCAAATAACACAGTGTAGTAATTCAAAAGCATTTCAATGCCAAGCAGTAATGCTGCACTCACCATAGGTTGTTACATGACCACATACTGTTAGGCATTGCCACAGCCATTGTAAATGCATAACTAGATTAGGTCCTTATAGCAGCTGCTATAGCTGCTGGTGCACAACATTGCCACAAAAGCACTGGGTCTTCTGACTGCACTCAATGTCTCCTGCTCCCCATGACAATGACAAAGTTGCCCATTATAATGTGTACAGGCAAGAAGTAGTGGGCATATGTTGGCCTCATGAGGAACCCTGTAAGAGCTGTAGAGTACCCATCTCAGTAGATTCAAACCTTTTACCTATATACTGCTTTGCACACCAACATGAAAAACAGACATGTTCACGGCATACATGCATCACTTGTTTGTAGTGAGATGACTAGCTCTCTATTTTTCAAGCATGCATACCCATTATTTCCAGGTGCCTGTCACCTTGTGTGTGGTTGCTACTTTTCTGAGTTGTGCATACAGGCCTAGTCAGAGTATGCATGGGACAGTTGAGGGGTGGGGGGTTTGTGTTGAGAGTCGACAGTGGGGTAGAGTTAGGGTCATAGGTCATGTTCATAGGTTCATAGGTGTTTATTAGGCTAATGGCCCTGGAGCCTGGGTACGGTATAGCTGTGTACCCATTGGAGGGATCACTGGCACAAAGGTGGTTGGTGGTATGGGGTGTACAGTCATACAGGGGAATGTTTGGTTGCGGTCTCTGGTAGGGGGTATGGATGGGGCCCATGTTGGCATATTGCCCATGCATCATCTCCATCATATGCCCCTGCTGTTCATACTTTCACTAGACATATCTCTTTGTGTGTGTGTGTGTGTGTGTGTGTGTGTGTGTGTGTGTGTGTGTGTGTGTGTGTGTGTGTGTGTGTGTGTGCACCCGGGTGCGCGCATGTGTGTGCGTGCTATGTGGTATTCCCTGGTGCCTAGTTAATAACCTTATAGTCTTTGCAAAACATCTGCTGAGATAGCTTTGTCTATTGGACATGATTGCTGCTCTGCTATGGTACAGCACAGTGCCTCATAGTAATGTTGGGTTTCATTACAATTATGCAACTACACATGATATGTCTTTGCACATGTCCTTTAGGCCTGTCCACAGGGCCACTACCCAATCCCCATGACATCTTATATTCATCATCATCAACCTCACCTATGGCTTCCACCCCAATACACACAATCCTGGTAATAGAGAGAGTGACACCACACACCTGTCTGTACATCCTACAATAACAATCTGGGGGTTATGTACCTAGGTATTACTATCCAAGGAGGCCCAATAACGTATGTAACACCTGTGTAGTACTACATTAAGTAGCACTCTGTGTAGTCATCTGAAACAGAACTAACACTATTTTTCTCTACCCCGCCTTCTCCCTCTCTTTGTCATTGCACTGTCCTTCTTTTTTCTATTTTATTTGAGGTTTCTTGTTTCATTTCTGTACATTAATGTTGCAATCTTCTGCAGCCATCTACTATGGCTATGCCAATGGCATGGCACAGGTCCTCACCCCACCTTCATATCCACCCTTCTCCTACCACCTTTCCACCCATCTTCAGGCTTGCCTCCCCCACAGGTGAAGAGAGGGTGGCCTGGTGGAGTTCATAGGTTCATAGGAAGCTACTAGGCTAAACACCCTAGAGCCCTTACAAGCCTATCCATATTTATCCCAAATTGCCCCAACTGTCAGTGATTAGGTGAGTGAAGTTCACAGATGTAAGGGTCTATGTTTGTTAATACTAGCTTCCTCTGTCCAGGAGGGACATAAGCACCACCTCAGGAGTGAAGTTGCAGTCACCAATCCATTGAGCTAGGTTACGTTTGAAGAGGGTCAGGGAGGGGCTCTGTTTCACATTAATTGAAAGCTTGTTCCAGAGAACTAGCAGTCTCTGGGAGGTGTATCTAACTCTCCAACATGACCTGTTCATGTCAGAGGCTAGGTTAAGATCCCTGGAGCAAGTGACCCTCCTGCAGTTTGATTTACGAATGTGTAGCATTTCCATCAGGGCTGGGTCAGAGACTGCCATGTAAGCCAGGCACAGGTCACCCCTTAGCAACCTATAGGAGACAGAATATAGTGACAGGGCATTCAGTCTTTTTCATGTAACACCTGTTTTGTGTAACCTGTAATTTCTTGGTGAGAAACCTCAATGGTCTCTTCAATTGTTGCAGCTCTCTGGTGAGGTGTATACAAAAGGGAGCATTGTACTCAACTACTGGTCTAATGAGGTCAGAGTACAATGGAATTATAGCATCCTTACATACCGATGTGATGCCTTTACTTATAAGATGTGTCACATGGAAGGATTTTCTTACTACTCCGGATACATGGCGGTCAAAGTTCATAATGCTATCAACCTGAGTACCCAGATCACATACCACTGGGTCTACACTTAGGGGGTTGCTGTCTATAATGTAATTAGCAGGGATGTCAGCTTTCACAAAGGGAATAATAATGCATTTTTTTGCATTTAACTTTAATCTGTGCCTTTGGCACCAATCATTTGTCTGCATTAACCCTGTCTGCAGTATATTAACATTGTTGGGGGACTCAGTAATTGCTCCTAATTTGCAACCATCAGCAAACTTGACCAGCCGCAGGCCATCCTGTTTGCCTGGACTTCTGAGGAATTAATTCTAAACAGTAAGGGGCCCAGCATAGAACCCTGTGGTATGGCACTGGTGACTGGTCTTTTGCTAAAAGTGATGTCATCCACTTTGACAGTATGTTCCTGTCAGTGAGCCAGTTGGCTACTCATCTGGTAATGCAGGGGTTAATTCCCAATTGGAAGATTTTCTCTATAATACCTGAGTGGGGGACTGTGTCAAATGCCTTGGCCAGGTAAAGATACGCAGTATGAACTCTCTTCCCCTCGTCCAAGGCCTAGGTGACTTTCTCGAAGAAGTCAACCATGTTTAACAGGCATGATCTACCTTTAACAAATCTGAACTGTTTTGGGTCCAGAGTTTGAAGATTACCTGTGTCCTTGTTAATAAGGTATATGCCTTTTTTTAATTTCTCCATGTCTTTTGGGTTTCTAATACCATGATAGGAATGGACCCCATTCCTAAGTCAAAGTATAATTAAAGTTCATAAAATTAGTATTGTTTCAATCTTTGATGTTAGCCAGAAGTACTCTTCGCAAAACCATAATTCACACAGTATGACTCCTTCTGCAATTCATATGAAGTTACATGTATCACTAAAATCTCTAAGTATGGTTGTAAATTCTTTTTAAAAGACCCATTGCTCCTACTACTATTGGAACTGTTTGGGTATCCTTTTTCCACATTGCCCTCATTTCTCCCTGTAGATCCTTGTATTTTATGACTTTATGTCTCTCTGTATGTGAGACACTGTAGTCCGTGGGTGTAGTGATTTCAAAGATCAATGCTACTTTTATCTTCTTTCCATTGACTACTATGTCTGAATTTCTTGTATCTATTTCTTGAGCTGTTGGTAATGGGTGATCACATGTGATATCAACTTTATACTTTTCTATAGTGCTTTGTGACTCATTTTTCTAACAGTTTTCACCTACTTCAATATTATAATGTTTGCATAATCTCCAATGCAACAGTCTTGCCACATTATTATGCCTTTCAGTATGCAGTCCTTCTGCCATTAGTATATCACAACCAGCAACAAGATGTGCGACTGTTTCCATTTCTGTTTTACGAAGCCTACATTAGTCTGCTTCTCCCACATGTTCAATGGACTTTGTAAACCAATGTGTATGTAGTCCACTGTCTTCAGCTGCCTGTATTAACCTTTCATCTTTTGGTTTAAATTCATTTCTCCTCAACGATTCCTGCATTCGATCTTGATCAACATGAGGTTGTTCCAAGAGTTTTCTGTACTTGAAACTACATTTATACATTTTCCACATCTCTTGCCTTCTCATCTGATCCTTCACATTATATTCTTTCTTTTCTTTTTTTGACACATTCAGTTGCTGCCTAATTTTTAGCTACTTCTAGTCTGATTTCCATTCTCACTTGACACCGATATGTTTCTGTTAAACTAGGCAGGGATGTTATCTTAGTCTTATTCTCCTCATGTTTTAAAACTTTCACTATGTTTGGGTCTTGTCAGACATGTATGCAGTCCTACGATTGCAGATACATGTAATCAATTTCGAGGAGGTCCATACCTCCTGCAGAGCAGTGAATATATAGTGTTGGTATACACTGATTTTTATAGATCATTTCATAAGCATGAACCATCCTTTTTGTTTTCCTGTCCAACCGATTCAATACCTTTTAGGTCAGTCACTCCAAAACTATAAGTTAGGACAGGAAAATTAAATTGGTTTATAGCTTGGACTTTGTTCCTAGATGTCAGTGGTGTTTTCAGTATTAAATTTAGTCTTCCAAATTATTTCTTACTAAGATTTATTCGCATTTGTTGATGTTTTATTGTTGATCCTTCATAAATTCACAAATATTTATACAATCCCTCTTCCTCAAGTTCTTTCATATTACATTCCTGTCCTAGGCTGATGTTTCCTTGGTGCTGTAGCGTTCCTGCTTTAAAGGTTGCTTTTACACATTAATCAAGACCAAATGACATTCTTATATCAACTGAAAAAGTTTTGACCACTTGCAGTTGTGCTTCTAGTTCCTCATCTGATGAACTATATAGTTTTAAACCATCCACAAAAAGAAAAAGAGAAATCTTTACACTTTGCTGTTTTCTGGGAGCCAAATTGTAGCCATGACCTAATCTGTTAAATAGATGGCTTAATGGGTTAAGGGCAAGCTAAAAGAGTAGCAGTCACAAAGAGTCACCCTGGAATATCCCCCTTTGAATTTTTAGCCATGGAATAATAATTTGTCTTTTATCTTGGCTTAACTGCAAAGTAGTTTGTCGCTGTGTCATGGTCACTCTAGTGTAACTGACTGGTGTAGGGTATATCATATACATTTTTAAGCACTTTTTTATCCATGAATGTGGGATATTTAGATTCTTCCCCTTTTTACAGTTTTCCATTATGACTTTATTTAACAACAAATGATCCTTTGTTCCATATGACTTTCTTTTGTTACCTTTTTGTTCTAGTACCATGACTGTGTGTTCTTCTAAATGGCTGCAAACTCTGTCTGCATCAATTCCAGTGTATAGTTTATACATCATTAGAAGGCAAGTTATTGGTCTATAGTTTTTAGGATAGCTCCCAGGTTCTCTCTTAAGTAGGGGTATTGTTTTTCATGTTGTTAACCAGGTTGGTGACTGTTTGGGGTGCACGTATAAGTAGTTCTTACTCATGGCTAAATGTTCATGTAAAGATGTTAATACTTTTAGCCAGAAGTTAGGTACTGCATCTGGGCCTGGGGTTTTACAATTAGGAGCTTTTCTTAATTTTGTTTCCATCTCTCTGCCCATTATTTCATCCCATTTCATATCCTGTACATTTGAACTTCTTATTCTTTTACTTCTTCTACCCATTCATTATTTTTGCTATGTTCCACAGGATCTTCATAAATATTTCTCCAAAATCTAGTACTTTTTTTTTTGGTGGTGTTTCAAATCCTTTTGTCTTGCTTCCCAATTCTGTATAAAACTGTTTGAGGTGATCAGTAAGTTCCTTGTTTTGTACTTTTAATTTATATTAATCTGCATATCTTCTAAGTTTTTCTGCCTGTGCTGATATTTTTAGTTTATTATTTGTGACAATGTGCAATAGGTCCTGATCTGTTCTGATACTGCACGTTGCTTTTATCACAGCTATCTTTCTGAGTATTTTTGATCTGTTCTCTCTTCTATACTCTTCTAATAGTGATACTTCTTGTCTTAATTTGTTTGTAGTTTTCTCTTCTCGATACTTCCATGATGGCATTTGATTTCTCCCATTCCATTCCCTTACTGCCCTGTGTTTTTGTGGTAAGATTTTATCTGTTATTTAGTTGCACAGTAATATATCCGATTTACTTCTGTTATATCATGAATTTCTATGAGCGGTCCTAATTACTGTGTTCATTTGTTTTATCAGACTTCTAACTTTTTGGGTTTTATTGACTTTCTGTAGTCTATTTCTTTCATCGATGTTAATATGTCTGTCCATCTCTGTTAAACCACACAGCTCTTCTCTTAGATCATTTTCTTCTAAACTGAGGGCACATTCTTTGTTCTCCATTTCCTGCAGGCATTCTGCAGAAAGTTCCAGTGCATCGTCCTGTACCACATTCTCTTCAATTCCATCCTGTGTCATCTGGTGACATGATTTCATATGGGAACTCACTAGCCTATCACTCCACAACATTGACTGCATCAGAGTTGCCACAGTTTCCTGTTCCTTCTCTTGCTGTGCAATTCCATCTGAACTTGTGTACTGGTTTCTTATGGAAGGCCCCAAAGTATCTTCATATGGCAACTGATCAGATGATTCCCACTCCACCAGTTTCCCCTTAATTTGGGGATCCATTGCTTCATCATGCTGTGGTGTATCAGTTAGATTTTCTACATTAAATCCTTCACTTCACAGGTAATCCATGACTTCAGTTTCTATTTCTTTAACTTCTCCAGTACTGATCCTCTTTTCTACTTTTCCTCTTTGTTTTCTTATTTTTTGTATAGAGAAATTGTTCATATCCCGATGACTTTGCCTGTATGTCTCTTCAAATATCTTCATTGCTGATGTTTTTGCATTGATTAGTTTTGCTTTGTCCTTTGCATAAATATTGCACCATATTAAACCTCTATTTCTTTCCCATGTCCATATTTATTTTTCAGATGTCTACTTCTCCTGTTTCCCCTTTCTTGGTGGACTAGTTCCATCATGCTGTGATATAACCTGTGTTAGACTGTCTACACCAAATCCTTCACTTTGCAGGTATTCCTTAACATCAGCTTCTATTTTTTTTACTTCTAATTTACTAATCTTCTGTTCTACGTTCCCTGTTTGTGATCTTATTTTTTATACTGTGAACTTTTCCATATCTGGATGCCTTTGCCTATATTTCTCTTCAAATATCTTTGGGGCTGCTTTTTGTATTGATTAACTTGGCTTTCTCCTTTGCATAAATATTGCACCATATCAAATCTCTATTTCTTTTCCATGTCCATATTCCTTTTTTTTATACCTTTCAAAAATCTCTAGATTTTGCTCTTTCTAATTTCACACTTCCTCAGTCTCTTCTTTTTTCAAACGGTCCAAGGTTTCTTTGTCTGTATAATGGTTTTCATAAGTCTGTTGTATTAATGAACACATTTTTTTTATTTGAAGCTTCTGACAGTTTTTCTTGTAGTAAGTATTTTTCTTTCCTTTAATTTCTTTCTTAATCTTTTTGTATATCATCTGTCTGGAAATCCTAGGCTTCTTGCATAACAGTAGCAATATATAATTTCTATCTTTTCCTCAATAATCCACTCTATTATCTTTATGGCTCTTTTTTGGCTTATCAGTTTTAGTGATTTTTTGTGAACTACTATTTCTTTCTACAATGGCGGGGTATCCTCCCTTTCAGCCTGGATTAACTCCATTGTAGGAATATTTACATGGTTATTCCTCTTCATTCAATAATGATTCTTTCCATGGCCTTGCTGATAAAAATAAATAAACTTCACAAATGCCAAAATAAACCACTGAAGCACTGTTACAATTAAACCTGTTTTTACATGTCACAAAAAATTGTTATTCTTGAATGTGTATCAATCACCTTGGAGAATGTAGGGGCAAGTCACATACTCACTGCAGGGGAAGCAACCTGCCAGTTGGGAAAATTGTAAAGAGCTGGAAGGAACAAAAAATGGAGGGTCCCGCCCTTCAAAAGTGATATGGAGAGTTATGTTTTTTATAATAAAAAGTAGGCTGGGAACCCAAAACATTAGAGAGCGCCGTACTACTGGTGCTAATGTTCCAATTGCTGTGCAATATTTGTTTAATACCATGCATGCCTCTGCAAATGGGGAGAGGGACACTCACTGTGTGGTTTATACCCATGGAATAGAGGCTTTTGTTTTGTTTTATTTTAATCTCAGACCCATATCAGAGGTAAATCAGAATCACATTTATTGGCCAAGTTTATACACATACAAGGAATCTGACTCGGTTTCAGTGACTCTCCAAGTATGAATTATATAAATGACATGCATACAACTAGTAAGAACAAGACAAATGATATGCATGCAACTATTAAGAGCAAAATAAAAAAAAAAAAGTAAATATGCAAGTATATATATATATATATATATATATATATATATATATATATATATATATATATATATATATATACATATACATACAAGGTGCAAAGTGCAACTTAGTGCAAGAAATACTGAAATAAACTCTGAAAGAAACAAGTATTAACAATAATTAAACAATACAAGCAGAATCCTTGGAGGCTTGGGAAAAAGAATACCTCAGCCTGATAAGCTGAGTTAACCATTTATGAACTTGATGACCTGTGGGAAAAAATGTTATTATATCTGCCTGTTTTGTTGTATATTAATCTATAATGCCTGGCCGATGGTAATAGTTCAAAAAGATGGTAGCCTGGATGTGAAGGGTCAGTGATGATTTTTCCCTGTCCTTTTCATGACTCTGGAATAGTACAGATCAAGTAAGGAGGGCAAACAAGCACCAATGATATTTTCAGCAGACGTGACTATTCATTGTAACCTATTTTTGTCATGATTACACAAAGATCCAAACCACACTGTTATGGATGAGCTGAGAACAGACTCAAATATTGTTGTATAGAACTGAATCATCAGTTCCTGTGGGAAGTTGAACTTCCTCAGCTGTTACAAAAAGTACATTCACTGTTGTGCCCTTTTTATGATGGACCCTACATTGGTTTCCCACTTCAAGTCCTGGGAGATTATAGATTCCAAAAACTTGAAGGATTCCACAACTGACACACCAGTATTAAATTTAAAGAGGGGGAATAATATTGTAGCACCACTCCTAAAGTTCACTGTCATCTTCACAATTTTAAGAGTGTTCGGCTCCAGATTATTCTGAGTACACCAAAGGGCCAGCTGCTCAACCTCTCGTCTGTATCCAGACTCATCACCATTCCTGATGAGCCCAATGATAGTTGTATCATCCGCGTATTTAATAAGTTTGACAGAGGGGAGCTTACAGGTGCAGTCATTAGTGTAGAATGAGAATAGCAGTGGGGAGAGCACACATCCCTGGGGGGCACCTGTATTGATCATGCGATAGCTAGATGCAATTTGCTCCAGTTGCAATGTCTGTTTCCTATTGGTTAGAAATTGGTCATCTATTGACAGGTGGAAACAGGAACGAAAAGCTAGAAGAATTTCAAGTGCAGAAGTTCCGTAATTGTTGTATTAAATGCAGAGAATCCTTGCTGGTAAACAGTGTTAGATGATAAATCTGTGAATCTCTCAAATGCTATCTGCCTTGTTTAACTTTGGGAGGGGTAGTCATAGACACACCAACTGCTGACAGGGCTCTCCAATTATTTTAACACATCTTTTCTCCTCTTAAATTTTAATTTTTTAATTGCTTGAAAACTCCTTACCAGACACCCACAAGAGAGTGAAAATTTAAAGAGATAAAAACTGGGTTAAATTACACTGTAATATGATGTAATGATGTCATCCACACTATTATTTTTAATGACAAGTAGAAACAGTCGACACATATATTACTGTTCATGTATCCTTCTGCAAGTTTGTACTGTTAAAATAGTTGATTTAGAAATTAAGTTCCTTATTTTGTGTGTCTGTGCGTGTGTGTGTGTGTGTGTGTGTGTGTGTGTGTGTGTGTGTGTGTGTGTATGCACATATATATATATATATATATATATATATATATATATATATATATATATATATATACATGTATATATAGAGAGACAGATAATATATATATATATATATATATATATATATATATATATATATATATATACATACAGAGAGAGAGAGAGAGAGAAAGGTGCATGTATAAAAATAACATAGTTGTCAAAGCCTCCAGCTCACAATGTTCTCCCCTAAAAATACTAACAGGATTTGCAGAATTTGTAGGTAGGGTGCATCTCCAATTTACTTAAATATCTTACCAAGAAATAGTATTGATGATGATGTAGAAAGATCTTCTGAAACCTTATCACAACATATCCAAGAGACACACAGTAGAGTTCAGTCCAGAAATCCAGGGGGCAATAAACTGTTATCAATTTAATTATTTCAGTCTGCAATCAGAAACAAATATTTCACACCTGCCCACTCAAACATTGAAAATGTGCAATTACCTTTTACAACTATCTCCTCATATTTGGCAGAAGCTAATTTCCCACTCAGATCAAATCTCATTGTATTAACAAAATTTGGAAATGTTAGTACTCATTTGCCTGATTTCCAAAGCATTATATTGAAAGTTTGGGTAAGCTCTGACTTAGTCCCAAGGAATGTAAATAATGAATTTCTTCTAGCCACCAATTCATAGACAGTATAATTTGTCCAAATTTAATCTGAAACATTGTGAAGAGCTTTGTCTGCAAGAAAAAGGCATGCAATTTTGCCCAGTCTACTACAACAAAAGGACATGATATTGTAAAACATACCTGAAGGCATTAAAACAACTTAAACAAAGACAAATTTAAAAAAGGCATTATTGAGCTATGGCTAAAAAGGGTTAATAGGTATGTGCACTCCCGTAATCACAAACTTATCATTATATGCCGGCTAGTTGCAAGAGCCAAGCAATGATGATCCTTACAAAACTTGGAATGTTACAGAGATACTGTTGTATCACAATATGTTTCCAGTGACTTGAAATGACAAAGAATTATTGTTCTGCATTCTTTTTAATTATAGGTTCATAGGTTCATACTAGGCTATCTGCCCTAGGGCATTTATAAGCCTAGCCAGAATGTGTTTGGCTTTCGCCACCCATTTTAAATTTATTTTGCTATGCCCTTTTTCGAGGTTAGTATACTGTGCCTCTGTCTAACAGTGACACAGAAGTGATACCCGGGGTAAACCTACGATCTCCCATCCACTCATCAAGATTCCTCTTGAAGAGAGTCAATGAGGGACTCTGCCTAACCTGGACTGGGATTTTATTCCAGAGTGAAGGGAGCCTCTGGGTTATGAATCTGTCCCTCCAGCATGTCCTATTTATTTCAGTGCTGAGGTTCAAGTCTCTCGAGCACGTAGCTCGATGGGATTTGGATTTTCTGAGGTGCAGCATGTCCATTAATTCCGGGTTGGACATGGCTTTATACGTCAGGCACAGATCGCCTCTGAACAGGCGGTATGCCACTGAGTAGAGCTGGAGTTTCATTAACTGGGCAGCATATGGCATCTGTTTGAGCCCTTTGATCCTCTTGGTGAGGTACTTTTGGGGTCTTTCCAGTTGCTGCAGGTGTCTATTAAGGTACATCCCAAAAGGGGCATTGTACTCAATTATGGGCCTGATGAGGGATGAGTAAAGAGGCACGATGACCTCCCCTGATCTAGATGTGAATCCCTTCATGATAAGGTGGGCTATATAAAATATTTTTCTAACCACTTTGGCCACATGGTTGTCAAATGAGAGATTGTTATCAACTTGGGTCCCCAGGTCCCTAATTACTTCTTCTGTACTTAATGGATTACCACGTATGTAGTAATTTGTGGGCACTTTGTTTTTGCCATAGGGGATGACTATACACTTTTTGGCATTTAGCTTGAGGCCATGGCTCTGGCACCAGTTGTCTGTTTCTATGAGGCCCTTTTGGAGGATGCTTGTGTCGGCTGGAGAGTCGATTATGGCGCCCAGTTTGCAGTCATCTGTGAACTTGGTCAGCCACAGTCCTTCCGTGTTTGCCTGTACCTCCGAGAAATATATACCGAACAAGAGAGATCCCAGGACTGAGCCTTGTGGGACGCCACTTGTAACTGGTTTGGAGTCTGACATGGCTCCAGCAATCCTAACCATGTGGGTTCTCTCCTTGAGCCAGTTTGCAACCCATCTAGTAACATAGGGGTTTATATTTAAGCTGGTGAACTTATCTATAATGCCCGAGTGGGGTATTGTATCGAAGGCTTTTGCGAGGTCCAGTTAGGCTGTGTGGACCACCTTCCCCTCGTCAATCGCCTTGGTGACTGTTTCAAAGAAATCGACCAGGTTTAAGAGGCAGGATCTGCCCTTAACAAAGCCGAACTGGGTAGGATCCAGTGTCTGTATGTCCCCAATATCTTTATTTATGAGGTCCATGATGATCCTTTCCATAGCTTTGCAGACCAAGCTAGTCAGGATTATGGGGTGATAGTTTCCAGGATCCGTTGAGGCACCACCTTTATGGAGAGGGACCACTGTTGCTGTACGCCACTCTTTGGGTACATATCCTGTAGTAAGGCTGAGATTGAACAGTAGTTTTATGTTTGGGTTTAGCTCTTCTTGGAGTTCATGTAGGACGCAGCCCAGGACACCGTCTGGTCCCATTGATGCTGTGTTTTTTGCTTTGGAGAGGGTGGCTCTTACCTGAGCATCTGAAATGTCAGGGGGGCAGCACTCTGCTGGGATAGATATTTGCCCTTTTGGTGGGGAGGGTTTGCGCTGAACCTGTCAGCTAGGATGTTGGTAATGTCTGTGGGTTCGGTGTATTTTTTGTCATTTTGGACTAATTCTGAGCATATCTGGGAATTCCCACCCAGGTTCCTAACATAACTAAAGAAAGCCTTGTGATTATCCTTAGTGTCCTGTGCAATTTTTCTCTCGAAGCTGGCCTTAGACGATTTTATGAGTGCCCATAGTTTTTTGCTAATACTGATCAGAGATGCCTTCCCTTTTTGGGATTTTGCTCTATCATGTAGTAGCTTCCTCCTTCTATTGTATAGTTTGTTTATGGCTGGGGTCCACCAGACAGGACGTCTGCCTTCAGAGGATTGGGTCTTGGTTTTATTTGGGATTGCATGATCCATGCATTCCTGAAGGTGTTCATAGAATGCGTTTATGAAGAATTCTGCGGTCTGGGCTGTTTTTTCCACAGGCCCGGGGGCTTTGAAGGATTCCACCTCAGTTTTGAGGAGTATGAAATTTGCTTTAGAGAAGTTTTTCACTGTGGTTTTCTGGGCAGGAGGTGGGGTCAGGATGTGAATATCCAGTGAGATTAGTTTATGGTCTGATCTTACCAGTGAGGGATACACTTCTGGTCTGGAGCATAGAGTCCCCATGTTGGTGATGATCAGGTCCAGTATGTTTTCTCCTCTTGTAGGAGTGGTAACAAGTTGTTCCATAGCATTTGAGTTTACAAATTCTAGGAACCTTTGGGCTAAGGTGTTGGAGCTAGAGTAATGCTCCCAGTCTATGTTTGGGTAGTTGAAGTCGCCCAATATAATGGTGTTTGGAGAGACCTTCATATTTTCCAGTGTTCTCAGGAAGGCTGAGTGGGGTTCCTGGGTTTGGGAGGGTGGTCTGTAGCAGGCTATAAACTGGAAGGCAGTTTTACCCACTGTTAGTTGCACATGGATAGTCTCTGATACTTCGTGCTGTGCCACCAACCTGGGGGTGTGGGTATCTTTGACGAATATTGATACTCCCCCTCCTTTTGTGGTTCGGTCCAAGTTTTGGGGCCGAAAAGCATGGTATGAGGTATAACCTGGTAGTGCTGGGGTGCTCTCGGGAGCCTTGTACCAGGTCTCTGTTACTGCACAGATATCAATGTTCTCCATGCTAAGGAGAGTTTTGAGTGCATGCATCTTGAGGTTTAGACTTCTGGCGTTGAGTAGCATTACTCTTAGTTTCTTATCCCTTGTGATACCTATGGAGGTGGGTTTGTCTTTTGAGCCATGCCTAAAAAAGGCACTATGGGGGTAGCAAGAGCCTTTGCCAATATTCAAAAGCCCAGGGGTAACAGGTGCAAGCCATCCCTAGCGAAGCATCGTGGCTTGTCGAGCATGTCATCCCAGACTGACAGGCATTGGATCCCCTTTGAATGACACCAATACTTAAGCCAATTGTTGAAATTGATCATCTTGTCTTCATATTGTGGCATCATTCTTGGTGAGGGTAAGATGCTACTCAAGGTCAGGGTCATACCGGCCTGGGCTACATGCTCAGAGAGCTCCTCTATGTCTCTTTTCATGTAGTCCAGGGAGGTACATCTCAGATCATTCACACCAGCATGGACAATGACTGAGTCATTAAAATGTATTTTGGTCCAAACACATTAAGGACATACATAAGAGTGGAAGCCCGAGTTATTGTGAAAGACTAAGAGCACTTTGTCTTGTGCAGTACCCTTTGCAGTGGTGTGGGAGGTGAGCTTGCTCGGGCTTGTTGGACATATGGGGATAGCTGATTCTAGGGGTGTTTGGGGTTGCCGGGAAGTGCTAGAGAGTCATCAGATTTCCTTCTTGGAAATATCTGTGGGAATGGAAAGTGTGTTGAGTGGTTCACTGGCTGAGTAGCCACTGCATGGAGCACACTGGTAAAATGGAACAGGACAAATACTGGTTTGGATATTTTAAGAACAGCCTGGAAACACATTGCATGAACTAGTGAATGGTATTCTGGCAAAACTGGATGGGCATTGCTGCCCATTCTTGAAGTACTGATATATGTGTATGTAAAGATGGAAATATAACAAATAAGAAACTAGAAGGTTCTCATAATTTAAACTCTATGGACTGTCAAACATGCTTGGAGGGAGCTAATAATAAGAATAAACATTACAGCTTGTGGTCTCTCAAATAACTAAGCAACAGCCAAATTAAGAAAAAAACACACACACACAATAGTTATGTAATGTATGATTTTAGTAAATCTAGACATAAAATATATGATCATAAAAGATGAAGCAGTCTGCTGAATTTAGATATTAAAGACAGGATTTAACAACATGGGCTTTTGTATAATAAAACTACTGTCTTAACTTGTCATAAATGACATACACTGCATTGAACATTAAGGGGAAGCATGATGATTTTCTTATATAAGTAAATATGCATAACAAGTCATGTAATTGCTTTAACTTGAATTATAGTGTTTGTAACCCATCTTGACCATATATAATACTTAAGTGGTTACCAAGGTAACTAATGTTTTATACATGACATCAAACTAACAAAGTTGTTTAAGAGAAACAATAGAAGCCTGAATTTGAAATGTCACAGAATGTAGCAATCATATTCTGAACAAATAGTATTACATTGACAATAGACACTCAGTTTAATAGCATGGGCTTATATATAATAACACTACTGTTTTAACTTGTCATAAATGACATACACTATATTGAACATTAAGAGGAAGCATGATGATTTTCACATATAAGTAAATGTGCATATCAAGTCATATAATTGCTTTAACTTGAATTGTGGTTTTGTAATACATCTTGACTACACATAATACTTAAGCTGTTACCAAGGTAACTAATGTTCTATACATGACATCAAACTGACAAAGTTGTTCAAGGGAAACAATAGAAGCCTGAACTAGGAATGTCACAGAATGCAACAATCACATTCTGAATAAATAGTATTAAATTGACAATAATCACTCAGTTTAACCTTTGTTGATTATACAAAATAGAATGTTGCCATTTAAATCAAAAAACTTTCAGTATGTTGTTGTCACAGCAGAACTCCATTCCACTAATGATTGGCAGTAGATTTTTATGTGCTGAGTTGCCAGCCCTGATGAACAACCTTCAACGAAGGTATGCCCATTCACACATGTCTCCACACAGAAGATGCTCTAGCTGAGAATCGTACAGGACAACGTCTTACTGTGAGGCAACAACGCTACCGCAGCACCACCACTAAAATGGCAATTTATGAATATGGAAAGGGAACTTGTAATCATTAATCACAATAAGTGAAATTGTTGTTCTTAACCTATAATTTCACTAATTTTATAATAAGAAATGACAGATATGAAAATTCTTGTGTAGGAAATGGAGGGAAGAGGGATGCACTGATAATTAAAATGCTCTAAATTTCAACAGTGTTTACATAAAACAAATGTGATGCTTTAAGTAAGTCAGCAACAAACAGACTACTTAAATGCTGGCAAACAATGAAATATAACAAAAAACCAGGCTTAAATAGTGGGAAGTATACTTGCTGTGTTCAATTCAAGTCAGTCACAAATGTTCCACAAAAAGAAACGAAGCTGTAACCTACAAACCGCTTTACTTTGCGAATTCGTAATCCAATAAAGAAGAGTCAAAATCACCATAGAGTGTTCATTCAAACCTACTCATCCACTGGGCAATAGCTTGTAGAAAAAACACGCAGTCAGCATGTAAAAATAAATCCAAGCGTCCAGTAGAAACCACGTTTATTAAAATAATTAAAACACAGGGCTAGCGCTTTCAACGAATCTTCTGATGAAGATTCGTTGAAAGTGCTAGCCCTGTGTTTTAATTATTTTAATAAACATGGTTTCTGCTGGACGCTTGGATTTATTTTACATGCTGACTGCGTGTTTTCTACAAGCTATTGCCCAGTGGATGAGTAGGTTCAATGAACACTCTATGGTGATTTTGACTTCTTTATTGGATTAAGAATTCAATAAGCGGTTTGTAGGTTACAGCTTTGTTTCTTTGTGAACATTTGGTTACCTTTTGTGACTGACTTGAATTGAACACAGCAAGTATACTTCCCACTATTTAAGCCTGGTTTTTTGTTGTATTTTATAAGTCTTGTTTATTATCAGGCGAACAGAGTGTAGTGAGCATTATTCTTTGTTTTTAAACAATGAAATATAACTTCTGATATATCTAGAAAAATACACTGTATTATAAACATTAGGTACCATCTATTTATATTAATACATTTTGAAAGACTTCATCAATAAGGCTGAATATGTTAAATAACTGTGTGCTGTAATCTTTTACTGAGGTTTTATATATGATACATCCTACTTTACTATGATTGAATTGCTTGTCATCTAGCTTTCATGTAAATATTAATTGCTTATACAATAAGTAGACATTTATATTGTATCAGAATTCTGTCTAATCTACAATAGTACTATATCTGTTCAAGGTAATATAAATATTTCTTATTCCTATTAAAAATATTCTCCATATGATAATTAAATTTATGGAGCTCAGATGTTCTGGATTGTCAAGGTATGAATGATAACCTAAATGATTTTCATTCCATGGCTAGTGCGGCTCTTAGTTTTGTTAACAGCAAAATGATTTAATAAAGTTTGTTCCTGTCACCTATGGCTCCCAGTGCTTCTCATTTTTGATGTGGTCAAGTTGTTTCATTTAAGGGACGGTTTTTCCAGTCGTTTGGTTGGGCAAGTTTCATTGTGTGTGCATGGAGCCTGAACGAGGTGAAGGACAAGACTTACTGGAACTAAATAATGCAGTAAATTTAGGAGAGGCAGTCGGCCAACTCATACAAGCAGTTATGCTACTTAATAGTAACATTTCCCAACTGCTGCTTCATAGCAGGAATTACGCTTCGCTACCAGGGTATAGTTTCTAAAGGGCTAAGAGTATATAAATACCCAAATAACACCAAAGAAAGTAGTTTAATGGATTACAAAAAAGTGTTTGATGAATGTGGTTTTGGAATCATGAGAATTACTATTAGGGACAATGAAAATGATATGAACCAGATATATAAAAAAATAGAAGAAGTTAATGAACAAATTCTAAATGATTTGTTATTTACAGTAGAAACGGAGAAAATTAAGTATTATAATATTAAAAAGAAAGTGGATGAAAAATGCTATATTAATTCTAGAAGGAAAGCTAAGAAAATAGAGAGATATTACTGAATATAAGGAAAAGAAATGTTACCCTTTAACCAAAATTAGGGCAAGTTATGAAGGTGTACATAGAGAATATAATCCTGATAGATGGGAAAGAAATGATAGAAATATACAAGAAGACTTAGAAATTTATAATAGTACTCACAATAGTCATAATAATAATAAATGGGATGCTAGAAAGTATAATGACGCATGCTAAGGTACATTTCAATAACAAAAATTTAAGTGGTAATGAACAAGAAATAAGGGAAAGACAAAATCAAATTTATGATTTAAATGACCCTTTGGATTTTCAATTACCCAGACGGTTGGAGAGAATACGGAACAAACCCACAATAGAACACAACAGGTAACGAATAAATGTACTAGTAAGGATATAACTGAAGAAATTAATAATGAGATAGAGATAATTAATGAGAACATATATAGATATTAAAATTTTAACATTTTTAATTATAGTTATATTGAAATTAATGAATGGTACTTTAGATTATTTATGAAAAGTGACATAAGTCAAACCCTTATAGATTTAAAATTATTTATTAGAAAGAAACATTTTGAAATAATATTTCAAAACAATGGCTGTGATAATTTAACAAACATGAATGACAATAAACCCTTCAAAAAGAAAAGTTTAGCTAATCCTATAATTCACCCCAACTTAAAAATTTTGAGGGGGCAGTAGAAAAAGAGTTTGGGAAAGAGTTAGAAAAAACAAAGATGAGACTGAATCTTTTGTGGCAAGAAAGACAATTATTGAAGACATTAAGAGAAGATAAAAATATTAGGATTTCTAGGCCTGATAAGGGAGGGGGAATAGTTATAATGGATAACATCACATACAATACTAAAATGGAAAAAATATTAAGAAATGAAGATAGATATGAAGAAGTATCCATAAATTAAATTAATATTGCTTATTCTAAAATAGATTTAGCACTAAATGAACTTTTGAGTGATGGGCTAATTAATAAGCAGGTGTCTGAATACTTATTTGTGGAGAAACTATTAATACCAGTTATCTTTGGTACTATGAAAGTACATAAAGATGTGAACAACCCTCCTATCAGGCCTATAGTTTCAGCTAGTGGATCTAAAACATACCCATTAGCTAAATTTGTAGATGAAAAAATTAAGAATGTTGGGATACATAAAGAAGGTTACCTCAAAGATTCATGGGACTTATTAAAAAGTGTAAATAAACAGTTGTACAATAATGATATTATTTTCCTTACAGTGGATATAATATATTTATTCTCAGTTATCCCACATCAAATAGGAATGGAGTGTTTTTTAGAAACCTTATTAGATACTAAAAAATTTGATTGGAAGGAACTAAGAGTTATTTTGGAAATCTTAGAATTGGCATTGTTATATAATTTTGTAGTATTTGAAGGAGAATTTTTTTAGACAGATTAAAGGAGTTGCTATGGGAGCCTGTTGTGCCCCCAGATTTGCAAATATAGTATTAAATGTATGGGAAAAGAAATACCTTTTTGGATCACCATATACTACACATTATCATTTCCATAAGCGATACCTAGATGATCTTTGCTTTTTTTTGGCTTGAATCAGTGGAAAAAATAATAGAATTCATGAAATATATTAATAATACTACATATTTTATTAAATTTACTTATAAAACTAATAAAGATAAATTAGATTATTTAGATATAACAATATATAAAAAACAGCAAGAAAATTACTTTGAGTCTAAAATATTTAGAAAGGAGACAGTTTCTAATTCTTATTTATACTATACTAGTTCCCATCCATATAAGCAAAAAAGGAATCTTGTGAAGGAACAATTTATTAGAGTGTCAAGAATGACTACCATTCAAAAAGTATTTGAGGAGGAATGTAATAAACTAAAAGCAATGTTTCTAGAGAGAAAGTATCCTAGCAATTTAATAGAAGAAGTTATGGAAGAGGTAAAATTAAGAAGGGAAAGAGATTTCAGACCTTTGTTAGGAAAGGTTTTCAAATAAATATACAAACTATGAATAATAATAAAGAAAATGGTAAATTAGAAAATCATAAAGGGAAATATAATGGTGCCTATATTATGAATTATAACTACGCATCTGCTCTTATTAAACAAACAGTAGATAAAAATTGGAAAATGTTTTCGGAATTCTCTGACTTGACTACAATATTTAAACAACCCATTACATTCAGTTATAGAAGAGACAGGAATATTAAAAAAATTATTAGAAAATAGGTCTAGTGATAAAAAAATTAGCCATAGGAAAAAAGGCACCTTTAAATGTGGTAGGTGCAAACAATGTAAATATGTACTTAATAAAGATAATTATTATCTTAAAGCTAGAATGAGATTATTTAGTAGTAAGGCCTATGCAAATTGTGATACAAAAGGAATAGTGTATTTAGCAGAATGTCAAATATGTAACTCCTTTTATGTAGGGAAACCGAAAGTGCGTTTAAAAGACGAATATATGAGCACATATGCGACATTAGTAAAAAAGATACTAATAATGCCCTTTATAAACATACAATAGATTGCAAGCAAGCTATGTTCTTGTTCTTTGTATTAGAAGTTATCACACAAGAAATTAGAGGAGGTGACTGGGAAAACAGAATTGAAGTTAAGAGAATTATACTGGCAGCTTGTTTTGGAAGCTAACAGAAAGCCAGGATTAAATGAACATGTTTCTATGGTCCCTATATTGAAATTAAGAGCAGCTAGATTATGAATAGTTTTATATAATAATATTTATTATTTCTATATATATTTTTAACAAATTTTGTTAATATTAAACATACGTTAGCAAGTACTATATCTTTTTGGAGAAAGTTTACCATCGGAGATGAGAGGAAATATGTAGGTTGGTCCTAAACTGGTTTAGATAAGAAGTTTTATTTAACTTTTAATTTTAATTTTATTATTATTTATCATTTATTATTAGCAATGTATATAAATATTGTCTAATGGTGTCATTTAGATGCATTCTATTCATGGCTTTAGTGTATTTGGTTTTATATAAAATTTTAGGGAGTTTTTGAAATGAGTAATTTATATGGTTTTAATATTGGTTTATGTTTTTTTATGAAAGTTAGAATATGTAGAATATGTATTTGGTGTTTATTATTTATATTATATATATATATATATATATATATATATATATATATATATATATATATATATATATATTTTATAAATATTTTTATAAAGCTTTTAACATATTTATGTAATTAAGGCATAGATAATAGAATATATATATATATGTTTTTAGAGGTAGTATATTCAGTAATAGTATGACAAATTCTATAATAATAAAGTTTTGCAGTCCTTTCAGAAAAGCATGTAGTTTGCACATAACGCCACCAGATGGTGCCATTTAGCTATTTAGCTATATACATTCACTGTGTGCCTGGATCTGAATATAGATTTATATAAAGCTGAGTGAAGCTACTTGAATAAGTAAATGTTCCGATATAATTATGGTGGTTAAACATTCCCTTACGCATTGCCTTGTAAAACATTGTCCTTAAAACATTGATTTAATTAAAATGTTTAAGATATAATGTATTAATAATTTTAAATGTTATTTTTTACTTATTCACTTGGAAATATTCAAATGGTTATATAAATGCTTTTAATCACCCTAATTAACTTGAAAGTACTTCAGTTAATTAAACAGATACATTGGTTGGTTAGGTAATGTCACAAGATTATATAAAATAAGAGTTTGAATCTTTCTAATATGCTGATGAAGTTACATTTGTGATGAAAAATGCGGAGAAGTAGTTCAGCGTTTCTTGGTGGATTTTAGTGCTTTTGGATTTAATAAAGTCTGTTCCTGTGGCTCGTGGCTCCCAGTGCTTCTTATTTTTGCTGTGGTCAAGTTGTTTTGTTTGAGGCATGGTTTTTCCAGTCATTTGGTTGGGCAAGTTTCTTAGTTTTGTTAACATTTATTAGTTTAAATTTGTTATTTCACAAAAAACATTTTCAGTATGCCTGACCAAAACATTACTTTATTGGTAAATACTCAAAGTATAATACTGATAATTTCCTTTAAAAGCTGAGACATATACTTTATAATTATAAGAGGAAAATGTTTAATAATCACAATAAAACAAAAACATATAGTCTAAATAACATAAGATGGATTTAACTTTATTATCTTTAAATACCAATGGCTTAAACAATCCTAGTAAAAGATCATATTTACTGAAATATTTAAAACTGTACAAAGCACAAATTGTCTTCCTTCAAGTAACTCATTTCAAAACAAATGACAATTACAAATGGAATCCTAAGGAATATATTATATTGGCGCAACCCACTTATAAGACAAAGACAAAAGGGGTACCAATTTTATGGAAAACAAATGTGATTAACCCAGAAATCATTTATAAGTATGAAGATAAAGAAGGCCTTATGGCATTAGTAATAGTTAAGTATAATAACAGAATATGTACCCTAGCCAATCTATACTGGTTCCCAGGCATTGAATCAAGAACTGTTAAAAACACTTGGATTTCATTTCCAATAATTATAAAGGCAACTTAATATTAGTAGGAGATTTACTGTATATTTGATATTTTTAAAACTACAAATAAAAGACCATTGCATACATCTGCTGTATCAAAAGTTTTAAACAAGTGGGTAGAACCATTTCATCTTGTAGATACTTTCAAATTTAAAGAAGATACATATTTGTTGTTTTCCCATCACGATCACAGATTTGTTACCCAAACTTGAATAGGTAAAATATTTTCTGCCCATGACTTACACTCTAAAATCATTAATTTCTCAATCACTCCCTGCCCCTTTTCAGACCACTATTCATTGATACTAAAACTTCAAAATGGGTACAAACCATTAATCTTTAACTCCAGAATTCCAGCATGTATAACTAAAATTAAAGAGTTCAAACCCTGGTTATTATCTGAATTACATTTCTTCTTAAATATTAATTACACCACAGAGATAAATAAAATAATTATACAGGACTCTTTAAAAGCTTACATATATGGTAAAACCCTAACTTGGTATAAAAAAAATCAGAAAATGGGATTCTGAATTATTAGATCTACAATCCAAGCTTTTGTCAGTAAAAGCTGAAAAAAATCAAAATAATATGAAGATGAAAAAGAAAGTAGAAGTATTAAACAATAAATATAACAAACTTCTAACACACAAAACTAGTTTAGCTTTAGAAAAATTAAAAATTAATACATTGGCCACTTCTCCCAAATATCTACATAATTTATCCACAAGAATCAAAATACAATCAAAAGCTAACAGCATTAAAAGTATCTTCCATGAAAAGAAAGGGAAAAATGTCTCAGATGTAGGTGGCATTCTTGATGCCTATAGGAAACATTATATGGAACATTTACAGAAAGAAAATATACATATCGATCAATTAAATCTAGATGAAAAATGTTCTAATATAAACAAAAATCAGAAAAATTAAAAGTAGATCTGCAAGCACCCATATCCTATAAAGAAATTACAGATAAAATAAAAGAGGATAAAAATAATAAAGCTCCAGGCATAGATGATATAATTATGTAAATATATAAACTTTTTCCTTCAAAGATACCACCCCTGTTCCATAAAACTCTATTAGAAATTCAGTCACAAGCTTTAATACCACCTTCTTGGATATATTCCTTAATCACACCAATCCTAAAGAAAAACAATCCCCAATATTTTGTACCTGATATATATATATATATATATATATATATATATATATATATATATATATATATATATATATATATATATATAAAATGACTATAAGATATTTATGACAACATTAACTAACAAAATTAAAATACCACTATCCAAAACATTAAATAATGATCAAACTGGATTTATATATCATAGACACACACGACAATTTTAAAATGATAATTTCTCTTGTAGATTAGGTTAATAAAGAAAATAAAGAAGTACTCATAATTGGCTTAGATATAGAGAAATCCTTTGATTCCCTAAATTGGGACTATTTATTCAAAATTCTGGTGTTATTTGAATTTCCTCCTTCCTTTGTTCGTCAACTAAGGAATATATACAAATAATTTAGCATACATTAAGTTAAGTCCTTTCACCTCTGAATCTATACATATAACAAAGGGTACTAAACAAGGATGTCCCATGTCACTAATTCTATTTGCTTTGGCTATTGAAAAATTGGCAGATTCAATACGTAACAATACAAAAATCAAAGGAGTAGATGTTTATGAACAATACAATTTTAAAGTAATGCTCTTTGCTGATGACATATTATTAACATTATCCAATACAAAATAGACATTAGAAGAATTAGATATTTTAATTCACACACACAGGACCTCAGGACTCCATTTCAATAAATGAAATCAACATTTTTATTTTTTAATTAAAAAAAGAATTGCAGATGAAGGGGAATCACATTATAAGGAAACAAGAACCTACCTTAAAATATCTAGGAATTGAATTATGCAAGAATAATAATGAATTAATCTAAAAAAAACTACAATAATATCATCAATACAATTAAAATCTATGTGGAAAAGTGGAACAAAATAATATTAACATTTGAAGATAGACTACAGTTACTAAAAATGGTTTTACTACCCAAGATTTAATATATAGCTTTGCAATGCAACTGTTACCAGAAAGGAATATACTCAAAGAAATAAACTCATGCCTAATAACATTTTTATGGTTTCCCAAAAGAAACAGAATCACTTTAATACATCTTATCAGACCATGGAAACAGGGAGGAATAAACTTTCCTTATATAGAAACATATATAAAATCATCAATATTTAAAGCTATTTCAGATTGGATAAGTCCAAATTATTTTGCAAATTGGAAAGAAGTGCCAACTGTAATATTAATAAAAGAATTTGATTTACAAAAAAAATTCAAATAACAGATAAAAACAATTTGCCATGGCATATATTATGTATTAGTATGCAATATAACATAACTAAGCCCACTAAAACTCTTATGATTAATTATTACATTGACTCATTTAGGACATTTTTAATGCAAATATAGATTTAAAAATCTGGTTTGATCTTTTAACACCATTCATAGTTATAAAGAACTATCCACATAAAATATACAGAGAAATAATTAATTCCTGGGAACAGAAAGGATTTGTTTGTTGGTTTCAATGCATCAAAGAAATAAAAGCTCTGGATATCCACAACAAGATTGGCTAACTATACAAAGCATCCTGATGTATTCACAAGATTTATGTAGAATAATTAGTAATTCTTCATTTAAAGGAATACCTAAACTTACAAAATACCTATCTGAAATCATATATAATGATTATGACATGGGAAACAGTATTTCAAAAATTTACAAGCTATTGATAAATTATAAAACAACACCCAAATGTTGATATTGGAATTATGTAACAAAAGGACACTCATTACAGCTAACTGAAGAAATGAAATCAAACATTTTATTATCAATAAAACATACATCCTTTACACAATACTGGGAAGTTTTTAATTGGAAATGCTTGCACAGAGCATTCTTAACTCTAAATAGAGTTACTAAAATTAATTATTCCGCAAAAGGAATATGTTGGAATTGTGAACAAATACACAATGCAGATTGGAATCACATTTTTTTTATTGTGTTAAACCTAAGCCATTTTGGAATGGTATTAAAAACTTTTTACAAGCTTTATCTAATGAATCATTTAACTTATCTAAAGCCCTAGTATTATTAAATGTGTACAAAGGTCCTCATTTGAATGAGTCAAATATGTACCTAGTATGGGCAATACTTGCAATTTCAAGGAAGTGTATCACAAGAAGATGGAATACAAACACAATACCAACTTTGGAAGACTTCTGCAGCCTACTAAAGACTATAGCATTGTTGGAAATTAAAATTAAAGAATTAAGGATTTATTCTAAGCCATTTATTAATAATCCATGGAAAAAGTCTTATCATTGATTGACACTTCACAATAACTGAATAGATGCACTCTGATAACTGGATTGTTATACCTATAAAGTAATGGTATATATTGAGCTCTGTTATACTGTCATGGAAATAGTGTACATATTTATTAAGATGTTATACACAAATACTATGGAATTTATTCAACTATATTTGAAAAATAAAAAAAAAATTTGAGGAAAAAAATAATAGTGCATTCATAGTCTTTCTATCAATACTATACTATATTATACGGCACAAAAACCCCACATTTTTTTTGCTAAATTTTCACAAAGAAATTCTCATATCTTGGAAAGAGCCTAGACATATATTGTTAAAACATTTTTGTTAAACAGGAAAAAGCTTTCCCATAACAACAAGAAATTCCTCATTGAGCATATGTTTATTAACATATTTAAATAAATATGAAAACATATGCTAAATTGTATAATTGGCAATATAAATAAAACTATCGAGATGTGCAACTTACAGCACAAAAAATCAAACATAGTTTTATTCAACAACATCTAAGGTTTCACCTAATGTCATCCAACCATTTGTAAGTCACTTGTTTTTTGAAGTATTCAGTAAATATGGAAATATTGTTTATTATCCTAATTACTAACAAACAACTAGCAATATCTCAGGTATAGGTTAATATACATGGATGTAACAATGAATTTCCATGTCTCCCACTGTGGCATATCACTCCATACCTCTCAATAACATGTCAGGGTCTAAATTATGAAAATATGAAAACAAATATGAAAATGTGAATACTGCATGACAAATAGTCATTAATTTCCCTTATATAACATATCATAGATTAACAATCTTAGTGTCATTTCTATTCAGTAGCTCCCTGCTCTTTCTATTACTACCTATTATTAGCTGGTAAGTTGCTTAGTTAAAGAAGCCAGACCAAAAAAGTTCTGGCTGCTACTGAGGAGATATGGGTTGGGTATGAACTGAAAATGTACAAAAAAGCTATTTTAGACTTGAATGAGTTAAAAGTAAAGACGGCCCTCCATTCTTAACATGTTTTGCCACTTTTCTGACAT